>NW_027267352.1:0-35326 GCF_963676685.1 Mytilus edulis | reverse complement strand
TGTTTTGCAACTCAGTAACAGGCAAGCTTAAAATAATTGGAAATAAACTATTGTATGCGCCAAGAACGTTATCACTAACACATATTCATGTTTGAGTTCAGGAACCTTACGACTGCTTCGTTAAGACAAATTGATAGTTTGATGATTTTATCTAGATCATATAAACTACAGTTTACATAAGAACAATAGTTCTACAACATATCCTTTTTATACTGGAACTAGTTGACTATTTGTGTTTATTTCCTTGACATAGTAACATATCTATATTTTGTATAACGTCAATTTTATCATAGAACTATTTCTCCATAATCAGGGGTTCATTACCGGATGAGAATAAGTTTGACAATTGTGTTACGATTTTAAAAGCTATCAATGTATAATAGTGCGGTGACAGAAGTGTAAAACGTCGTCTAGATCGCGAGTTTAATCTCCCCAAATAACACACGGCTAAAAATGGTCTTAACTTAAAGACAAATATGTCTTCTTTAGTTTTTGCCCTGTCGTCAGAATTTCGTACGGTCACTTTTTTCTCAAAAGTCGTTTTAATGACTGGTAGTATATTGGAGAGTTTCAACCCCCCTTTTTCAAAATGAAAAAATGTGTATGTTTGCTTACATTTAATTGAAATAGTTTTTCCTGAAGTTATTTTTATATGTCAAAATATTCCATTCAGTATTTTATTTTCTTCTAATCTATAAAATTTGCAAAGTTTAGACTATTTAAAATTGATGTAATCTTAATTGCAAATTCAGACTCAAACTTTAGTTTTCTCTTCATATTAGTAATAAAAATTATCCCATAATATTTTAAGCATATACTATTTAATAAAACTAATTAGTGATAAAAATTTCGGAGCCAAAATATGAAAAAACCTTAAGAAATTAATGGAAAAAGAATGGAGTAAATATCTTCAATTTCAACACGGAACTCAATCACTTGCCTTCCGTCACATTTTGTGTATTAGTCAATAATTTGCTCTCAAATGATATATGAAATTACACCTTTTTCGCTATTATATACACATATTTTCAATTAAAGTGCACTGATATATGCCACATACTTTGTTTGTATATGTTTATATTCTATGTTTTTTCGTTATAAAACATCAAATATACTTTGTCAGAAAAGTCTTATTGAAAAAACAAAATAATTGACGGATAGTTTCAGTAAATATTCCGTGATATGTCAAGTCCTTTGCAACTTGCTCCTTTAAGTTCAAAGAAAAGACAAAAGTCGTTACATTTTATGCAGCGCATAATATGCAAAAAAAAACTCGATTAAAAATTTGAGTCAATTTACCAGTTTAGGGAAGTCAATTTTTGTATCTGCATTGCATAGAAGATTGGATGAGGTGAACATTTTTCATGCAATAGCTGTTAATTTGAAGAACTCCGTGCAGGCAGTTTATCATCGTTCATGCTACAAAACTTACACAAGTAAACATATTTCTTCCCTCCTTTAGAGCGAGGAAGCTTCTAGTCTAATATTTAATGACGACATACAATTACCTGACTGTTGTCCCTCAGTTTCGGGTATTTGTAAACGTTCTAGAATGCAGTCGTTAAACTTGAGCGTTTGTATATTTTGTTGCAACAAAACATTTTAAAAAGATAAAAAATTACTCAAGTTTGAATCCGATGAGCGTATTAAAAATGTTTTATCCGTGTCAGATAAAGTTAAAGTTGAAATAGTTTCCCGTTCATCTTTTAAACTTCAATAACTCTGTCATTTTGGTTGCATTACAAATTATTTGCTAAAAACGTAAAAAAAAAAATTCAAACCCGTGGAAACAGATATCTCAAAACACGATACTGCTTTTAGTAATTTTATTTTGGCTATTGACAATGATTTAATGGTCATTCCTCATGACACCGTTACTCGATAAATAAAGATCATTTCTTCCGGCTGATTCTAATTTAAAATATTCTACATGTAAAATGCAGTCTAAACTAATTTATTTCTATAGAAATTCAGTTGTCAAACAACTTCAACAAGTTCAAGGCAAATATAACATAATATTTAGTAGCAAAATAACTATTTAAGATGCCATAAAAGCTTTCAGTCAATTGAAAACTGACCTCAAAATCTCAATGTCAACTGTAATAGACACAAATAACGGACAGATATTTCATTCCGCTGCAAGTTTACTTAGAAAAGACATCGAAACTCTAAAGAAGACTACCCAACTTCGGATGAATTGTCTCTTCCTTCTTAATTCAGCCAATGCTTTCGTATTTATTGCTATTCATTCTATGTTTACTCAATGAAAATGCATACAGCCAAGACTATTTGCAGGAAAAGGCATCAGAGGAATTGTGAAAATGCTAAGCAATTGTTGAGACAATCGTTATCGTTTTTGTTTTACTCCTTTTCATTTAGAATTGGCTTTACAAATGTACCATGAGTTTGGTTCAAAACACCTTGTTGAAACATTAAATGCCAATAGATTTTATGCTACTTAAAGTAAAGTGCGACGCTATCTTATGTGTTGCCAGCCATGAAATGAGCGAATTCAAGATAGTGTGTACATGTACGTCTCGTATAATGTTTCCCCAGTATCTTTGCAGACAAGCATATGGATGCCATCACACCTTCCTAAACCCCCTTTTAGATCTCTTTAAAAATCTTGAATGAATTGATAGGGATGGTTTGAAGCTGGTATTTTTTTTTAAGAACAAATGTCTTCGGACTTCCTACAATACCTTGTCTGTACTTGTAAAGAAAAACTCAAAATAACGTGTTTGCTTTGAGCAGAACCTTTCATGTGCAGACCTGTGGCCATGAGTGAAATGTGTAGAAATATTAAAACATGTTTTGTGACGGTTGATGAAAATGAAGATGATGAAGATAACGGTTGATTTGGTATAAAGCTTGTTGCACTAGTACACACGGTTCCAATCCCGAGGTTAGGGGAGTGTTGGCGTGCCCTTAAAAAATTTAAACCCCGCCAATATCTGTATTTGTCTGTTTCAAGTCACGAGACGGTAATGCAGTGTTTGTCGTTTGTTTCTATATAGTCTATTTGTTTCTTTCTTATTTATTTTGTACATTAATCAGGTCGTTAAATTTTTTGTTTGTTTTACATTATTCATTTCGGGAATTGAATACTATGCAGTATGAATTTTACTCATTGTTGAAGTCCGTACGTATACGGGACCTATAATTGTTTTATGTCTCATTTGGTCTCATTTGGAGAGTTGTCTCATTTGCAATCATATCACATCTTCTTTTTTTATATGGAATACTTTTGAAGTTTGAGGTACGTTGCAAGGGATAAAAGGGGGGATATAGTTACAAAACCTATAATGTAATAGATATTAACCAAAGTTAAATACACAACAAAAGATAATACTATGGTAGCAGTAATAATTGTGAAAAAAACCCAAAAGCAACGAGTAGTCTATAAAAAAAAAACCTGAAGTATCCGCAAATTCAATTTGAGGTCATATTTGACTGTAGTGTTCTATGGCTTTGGTTTGATGACTCATCCACTATAATAGTTTAAAAAATAATTTTAAAGTTTTGTCCTGCATGACACTGGATTTTTACCTGAAATTGATATCTTTCATAAGGTTAAGGTGCTCTAAACATTTTATAGGTTGAAAACTTGATTTTTGAAGTTTTGTTTATAAAACGTCGTTTTAAGATTTTTTTTTGATAAAAAAATCTCAATGATTAAGTATTATGTATAAAAACAAACATTACTAAAGCCAAAACAGTATCATTTGTATATAGGTAGAGTTTAGAAATAGAAAAAAAATGTCAAAATTGAAACCCTCCCAAACTTTCACAGATTTTTACATATGACTTTGACCTCAATTTAAAAAAAATGTGACCATATCAAGTCCTGACGACAGGCATATTATTGTAGTACACGATTTCCTCTTTCCAATGATATATTATGTAGGTGTGTGTTCGGTGGGGAGATTACATTCCAAAAATTCTGCCTTCAGTCACCGCACTATAAGTTTAAGTTGCAGTATAAAACAATTTTAGGTCAATGTCGTAACATATAAACTGTGTTGTACTTAGGGCAAAAATATGAAAGTACTAATAGAAGAACCTCGCCCTTTCCAAGTTTTTCAGCCTCACACAAAAAAGTTTATATTTTTCTTTCATTGACCCAATATTGTATATATATATAAACATCCAAAGTTCTTCGGAATACAAGTCCAAATACTCACGTGTGACAAAGTTTGTGGCAGTATACATCGTCATAGGCTGCAAGTGGAAATATACAAAATAATGTTACGTTTAATATATCGTGTTTATAGAATGATGATTAGATATGTCTTTACAAATAGTTCACATCTTTTGAATCTATTATGACAATTCAAATCATTATAAACATTCATGATATATTCTAATGTTCTGTATGTAAATGAAACTATATAAATAAATGATTTTACACGTCATAAATGTTATTTGTCCGAGACTCTGTTACGTTGGTTTACCTTCGGACACTAAAACTCAATCATTTGACAGACAGCGATTCAAAACCACGTAGAACATGAGTTGAGCTGTTTGACAAAATTAAAAGGGACTTAAAAAATTAATATAAGGCTGATTTTGCCGGATGAATTCGAAACCCTGGTTTCTCAATAGTTTATTATATTATTCCATCAACAGGAAATTATAGAAATGTATATTATACATTGTATAAGTCTTGTATACATCATAATGTGATGTGATGTGATTTAAATAATAAATCGCCTTATATAACAATGAAGTGTTTACTTGGTTGTTTTTTTAATTTGATGGATGCTAACTATTCATATATACATGATCTTTTTTATTCTCAAATAAAACACAATGAATGTATTTTTTTAATTCGATGATGTAAAAAGAAAAGTCATTGAGGTTTGAACATGTATGCTACACGCATGATAAATCAGAACTATGGAATTGAGTACAATAACTAAGCAACTCCTCTATAATACTGAGAATAAAAACAACAAATAAATAAAGGTGATACTAAGACTTAAATTGCCATAGAACTAATAAATAAACAGAGGAGATCCTAAGACTTCAATTGCAAATCATTTTTATTTTCTATGCCGTTTTCTTTCATAGCATCATTTGAATCATTTTTATTATTTTTTAATTTCTTCAATCAGTTTTTAGAGGCCATAGAAAGCCAATGTTAGCAGCAATAGTTTTGTAAGGTCTATGCATTTGCTATTTACGTTGCTCCATAAGAAGCGGTCATTGGTCAACATGTTCTACTCTTAAACCTGCCAATGGTTTTAATGAATCTTTGTAAAATAGGTTGATGATAGTTTCAATGCTGAAAACAATTAACGGTACCAATTGTATTGCACCAGATGAGCAGTAAGACAATGGATGTCTCTTTAGTAATGGTAGATGCCATAATATTTAATAGTCCAAAACCTATCACAAAAGTTGATAATCTGATTTAAAACAAAGCGTCAGAGATACAGTATACTACAGTATACTACGTACTAGTACCTATGCAGTATATTATGTCTTATAAAATTTGATAAATGATTAAATCCCCTTTCTATATAAAATATATGTTTCAGTAGCTAATTTAAAATTACTCTTCGTTTAATAATATCCTCAAATTCCAGCTTCCCTAAATAGATATAAGAAGATGTGGTATGAGTGCCAATGAGACAACTCTTCATCAAAATAACAATTTATAAAAGTAAACAATTATAGGTCAATGTACGGCCTTCAACACGGAGCCTTGGCACACACCGAACAGCAAGCTATAAAGGGCCACACAAATTGGTAATGTAAAACTATGCATATTTCCCTTAATTAAAAGGAATTTGGCTATTACTTTAAGGTCACCTTTTGTACATCTTTTTACAACGTGATTTATCAAAATGGTCAACTATCAGCAGAGAGGACTATACCGTGGTTAAAATGTAATTCCCCTATTAAAATTCTAAAATACTGGAAATTTACGTTTAATATTCAGTACTCTTTTGTTAATTTAAAATAATTTTAATATTTAGATAACTGTATTTTTAGTACTTGAATTGTACTTTAAATTTAAGTACTACAGATTTTTATTACACCGTTACATTTTCAGCAGTTTGTCTATTGGAAATCTTTGAAGGTTATACTTCTTAAACATTGAATATTGCGAGATCACTATTGGTATTATTTCTGAAAAGTTTTTTTTATTACAAATCAAGTACCGTAGAATACAAGTACCTTAATATTACAATAGTTTTAAAGTAGCAAAAGAGTACTGAATATTAAACGTAAATTTCCAGTACTTCAGAGTTTTAATAGGGAAATATGCATAGTTTTACATTACTAAATTGTGTGGCCCTTTATAGCTTGATGTTCGGTGTGAGCCAAAAAATAATACTCAATATTAAAAGTCAATTTTCAGTACTTCAATTTTGTAGTACAGAAATAGTACCTTTGCAAAAGTAGCAATGTAAAATTGAGAATGGAAATGGGGAATGTGTCAAAGAGACAACAACCCGACCAAATAAAAAAACAACAGCAGAGGGTCACCAACAGGTCTTCAATGTAGCGAGAAATTCCCGCACCCGGAGGCGTCCTTCAGCTGGCCCCTAAACAAATATATACTAGTCCAGTGATAATGAACGCCATACAAATTTCCAAATTGTACACAAGAAACTAAAATTAAAATAATACAAGACTAACAAAGGCCAGAGGCTCCTGACTTGGGACAGGCGCAAAAATGCGGCGGGGTTAAACATGTTTGTGAGATCTCAACCCTCCCCCTATACCTCTAACCAATGTAGAAAAGTAAACGCATAACAATACGCACATTAAAATTCAGTTCAAGAGAAATCCGAGTCTGATGTCAGAAGATGTAACCAAAGAAAATAAACAAAATGACAATAATACATAAATAACAACAGACTACTAGCAGTTAACTGACATGCCAGCTCCAGACTTCAATTAAACTGACTGAAAGATTATGATTTCATCAAAAGAACATCAGGCACAATCCTTCCCGTTAGGGGTTTAGTATCATACCATCATAACATATATGAGAAGAACATAACCCGTGTCATGCCAATAACTGTTTTTAGAATAAATGTGTTTAGTTCCGATGCAAAGACCTTATGTAGAATTAATTGTACTATAAAAAAAAACACGGTATTTTTTTAATTGAAGCGTGTTGTGAGCTTCAATTCATTTCTTTATTACTTTGAGCAAATGTTGCTCATCAGTATAATACTTGATTAATCCGTAATTGATCAAACTGTTGCATATTAGCGGACACACAATAGATTCGTATTTAACTACACATGTGAACTCAAAACTGTTTAAGAACTTCATATCAGAATCAAAGATGTGTCTCGCGCGTTTTAAAAAGAAGCCAAAACATCTACCTCTTCCATGATAGACGGGTTTAGTATTTCAGTCATTAACTTTTAGTTGTTTGTTGAGAAACATAAAATTGTCGGTAGGTAAAGCAGATTTAAAGGATTATTTTCTTTGATTATTGGAATTGTATATTAAACAAAATTTTTGTCATCCGCCAGTAGGTGGCACAGGGAATTTACAAGATATGATAATGATGAATGATTCATTCACTCAACTTTCCTAATGTTAAGAATAGCTTGATATTAAAACACTATATAGAAGATGTAGTATGATTGCCGATAAAACATTTTTTCACCACAATCCACCTGAATTAGAAGTAAACAATGTTAACCTTATGTAAATAAACATCAAAGTATCGAAAACGTTTAAAAAAAATTCCAACATGCAATTTCAATTATTTCAAAATCTTGAAAATAATTTTAACAATACTTACCACACTGATAATACATATACAAATTTTCCCCTCCACCACAGTTCGTTGTTCCGAATGTCGTTGAACCGACAGATACGCTACAGTCAAATTGTCCATTACACAAATTCGACAAAATATCTGTGACGTATTTTCCGCATGCAGGTAACGACAGTAATTTATCTGCCCCTGGAACGCAGTATAGATTTCCATACACGCCGTTCTTTATCACCAACTCCATATCTGTGAAGCAGTAAGCCCTGGCATTTGGTATACCAGCACAGAAGCGTTCAAAATATGCTGCCGGCTGAGGTCCTAAATAATATGATTAATTTACAACAGTTATAATAAAGTGATATCTCACAATTCTTTTTCTTATAATTATTTTATGCAGATGATATAGGATATCTTCTTTACGTCGTAACTTTAGTCCCCTTCCGTTTCATGAATGTGACATACCGAATTAGACTATTTACCGGATTTGTTATATAATGAGCAACACGACGGGTGCCACATGTGGCACAGGAACTGATATCACCCCAAGTTTTTGGTTGGGTTCGTGTTGCTTATTCTTTAGTTTTCTGTTGTGTCATGTGTACTATTGTTTGTCTGTTTGTCTTTTTCAATTTTACCCATGGCGTTGTCATTTTATTTTCGGTTTGTGAATTTGACTGTCTCACTGGTATCTTTCGTCCCTCTTTTTTAACACACTATATTCTCCATTTTCCCCAATCACTATTTTTTGGCCACATATCTCTTTTGCAGCTCCTTTTGTAATCTACCTCATATAGTTAACAGTCTCGACCGCTTTAGACTCAGTCTTGACCATCAAATTTCGTCTCAACTAATCTAAATTAGCCTATAAAACTCAATTATCTGCCCCTGGAGAGTAATATAGATTTTAAGAAATTCCAGGTTTTTTTTGTAGTTTGGTTAATTGCTGTCAAATTAAGGGGTTATGTAAAAAGGTTAAAAAACTAGAGTTTTCAGTTTTTATTAAATTGAAATATCCACCTTTGATTGCTATAATAGTTTTCAAATCAACTAGAGTTTTCAAAAAACTCTATAGCTATCTTAATTATACTTTGATCTAAAGAATGACAGGTCTCCTTATGTTTATTATAATTTGCGTATTTAAAAAAATCATTCTTATCCTCGCTTTAAGATAAAAACAGATCCAGCAATCTTATTTTAACCATCTAAAATGTATACCATAACACCAATTTTTCATCAATATATCATAAAACCTCTATCCATCTGATAATGTTTACTTTCTCAAATAAAATGCATCAAATGTTAAATGCTGATTTTGATTTTCACAGCCTATTTTATTTTCTTATTACAACCAATTTCACATGATTAAATTCCTTGGGTATTACCTCTATTTATAGGGATCTGACGAATCATGTTTATCAAGAACAAATAATTAATTATACACCTATTCTCTACGGATGCGTATTGTTTAAAACGTACAAGTGAATAGCACAAGATAGGGACATTACTATAGTTCATTTACTATTATAGTATTAATGCTTAATTTGAAGGGGTTATTGATGTATGGAAAACAAGTTTGTGTGTATTATGTTTGCGGGTGATCGGCATGAGTTACACACGTCAGCAAACAAATACCTATGAAATCCACCAACAATATTCATAGAAGCAAAATAAATTTACAGAAATAATGGGACTTGCTACTGGTTTGTTACTAACAGGTGCAACCTTTTGGTTGGGCTCATGGGGCTAAGTCTTTTGTTTTCTATATATTTTGTTGTGTATACTATTGTTTGTCTATTGATTTCATTTTCTTTCTTTCATACTGGGGTCAGTTTACTTTCGATTTATGAGTTTTAATGTCCATTTTTCGCCACTTTTTATAGAACTATTGTAGAAATTTATTATTTTAACATCATTGTGTCCATGGCGCTTATTTACTAAATTATTAACTACATTAGAATTATCAATTGCATAGTATTCTATACATATTTTGCTTACATTTTATTGAATTGAGCAAAACTTATAGAGTATCAATTACTTACCTTTACATGTTTTAAAACAGTTATCTGAAAATAAAAAAAATAAAAAATTGAGTGATTGATTGGTTTATAGAAAAGAGACAAGAGACCAAATGGCACAGAAATTAACTACTATATGACATCGTACAACCTGCGATAATGTGCAAAGCAAGCTCATACAGCTATAAAGAACCTCCAATTGACAAAAGAGAAAACTTACGGTCTAATTTATGTACAAAATAATAAACGAAAAACAAACTGTAACACTGCAACAAATGACAACCACTTATCTACAGGCACCTGACTATGAATACCATGAACATCTATTTGCAAACGTTAACATATTATAATTTAATACGACTGACATGCGTTTGAAATACTAAGGCTTTTCTACCTCAGACATAGATTACATTAGCTGTATTTTGCAAAACTTTTAGGCATTTTGGTCCTAAATGCTCTTCATACTTTTTTTGGCCTTTTTACCCTCTTTGGATTCGAGCGTCACTGATGAGTCTTTTGTAGACGGAACGCGCGTCTGGCGTATGTACAAAATTTAGTCCTGGTATCTATGATGAGTTTATTTGTATATTCTACCAAATCCGTGTCTCGTCGATCAAAAAATATTTAGAAATTATGTTTAGGTTTTGCGTGAACCTCAAAATATTTGTCAATTTGTGCATGTGCATGACTTCGATGGGCTAAAATTAATTGCTGTCAACGTTTGCAAAAACAAGTTCATGGTCTTTATAATAACGAAACTCTGTTACCTAGTTTTACAAACAACAGCTGGGATAAAAGTACTAGCGCATGGTGTCGTATCAGTAACTTGCAATTATAAGCTTGTTTTCAATTAGAACGGGCAATCTTTTCCATGGAACTTTTTTTTTGTTTTTAAGGAATACATTTTTGTTTGTTTTACCATTTGCTTAGAGCTAGTTGCTTTCTCTGAACTGAACTGAATGTGTTAGGTAATGAATAGAGATTAAAGGGTAAAACAATCTGATATTTATTCCACCATTTTCCTTTTTCTACATAAGAAAATGCCTGTCCCCAGTCAGTAATATGACAGTTGTTATCCATTTGTTTGATGTGAATTGACGAGAATTCACCTGGAAAGAACAGTCAAATTCAGATAAAATAAAATAGAAAAAACAATACTGTAAAACAACTTATTTTCGCGTTTTGCCTTTTCTAGCCGACTTTGTTTTTCCTTTTCTAGCCGACTTTGTTTTGCCTTTTCTAGCCTACTTTGTTTTTCCTTTTCTAGCCGACTTTGTTTTTCCTTTTCTAGCCGACTTTGTTTTGCCTTTTCTAGCCGACTTTGTTTTGCCTTTTCTAGCCGACTTTGTTTTGCCTTTTCTAGCCGACTTTGTTTTTCCTTTTCTAGCCGACTTTGTTTTGCCTTTTCTAGCCGACTTTGTTTTGCCTTTTCTAGCCGACTTTGTTTTTCCTTTTCTAGCCGACTTTGTTTTGCCTTTTCTAGCCGACTTTGTTTTGCCTTTTCTAGCCGACTTTGTTTTGCCTTTTCTAGCCGACTTTGTTTTGCCTTTTCTAGCCGACTTTGCGGCGATTTAATTTGGCGATTTTCAAATTTACTTGATGTAATTAGACAAGCAAAGATCAAAGTTTTCCATATTCGGCACGATTGGTATTTGCGTTATGTTTATAATCGCGATAGTCTCGAAAACAAACCGCTCGCCAAAAATAAGATGGTAATACAATATATGGAATGTATATAAAATATCTTACCTGTTTTATGTATTGTATTCCAACCTGTTGTTTGTATTGTCCTTAAAACAGGACAAACAGAAGTTCCAATATAACACTGTTTTGTTATAGAATTAAATGAAGCTAGAAAACAATCATCATTTCGTCCACAGTTTGTTGCACATTCCGTTGACGAACGGACTTTTATTTCTTGTAAATTAGAAAGATCTGATATCTTTTTATCTTTTTCCATAAAATAAAATATAGATTTTACATTGGCCGAAGATGAAAGAGATGTTAATGTAACAATGAATAAAATTTCCAGAGAAAATATTTGTTCCCTTGTCTGCATTGTTGGAAGATATTGAAATTAAATTAAATCACAGCCAACATTTCCAATAAGATAATCAGTCAATGGTAATATGTTTATTGGATTTCCTAATTGTAACTACTGCGGTGTTGTTTAACAAGCATTGATCCAATCAGCATGTGGCATGCATTCATTAGACCTAGGTGAAATTAAAAAAGGAACAGCTTTAAACTTGCACTGGTTTTTTTTAAGTATTTTTCGGGATAGTAATACTTTCTTTTTTAGTTTATGGTATTTGTTTGTTATGCATCGCAAATGTCTAATTAAGTAAAATATTTGAATTACGCCACATACATTTAATTTTTAGGACAAGTATTTGAATGATGTTTACTACGTAGTCTTGCCTCTAATTGTATTTGAAATTTTCTGTTATAATATACATATATATTTATTTATGATTAAAATATTGCTTCTGGTTTGAAATAAGCTATAAGATAAAAATGCAATGCACTATTATTGATTTGGATAACAAGAATAACACAATTGGAGTTCATTATATGCAATTTGACTAAATTATTGATTCTTTGTCCAAGCTTTACTATTAATATACAATACTTTATTATTAAACATCAGACGCATAGGTGTACAAGAGGACATCATATATACTCAGTACATTTACACTTAACATAATAATGCATGCACAGTAAAATACAGCAACATGTCAATTTACAAATTACCATAAAATTCAACTCAAATAAGACAAATATAATCATAAATATAGTTTAAAATTATTTAAAAAAAAACATGACAACGTATTAAAAGCTGTTTTAATTTGTACATGTTGGATTTGCATTATACTATTGTGGTACATATTTATTACGAATGTTTTATTTCCTGTTTTTGACATCTAAATAGATAATTAAATTCATCTCCTACTTCATTTTAACAGAGATAACAAATTCGCTCATTTTTGGGGTATTCCAGACCATCTTTCCTTTTCTACAGGAATTTTTTTTAATTTGAGCATCTGAGTTTTGCTTTATAAATTCTGTCAAACGGCTTCTTTTTTAGTAAATAGTTTTCCAAATTAATTCCTGTTTGTATTTTAAATAGATTGAACCTATTGAAGAGTTATTTATTTAGAAAGAGAAATGTTGGATACATTGATCATTCAGTTGTTGTGAAATTATGTTCTTTAAACCCAATTTATCCATTGGAAGTTGATCTTACCAAGTAAAAGTAATTCCATTTTCGTCAAATATTTTTGTCAAATATGAATTTAACACACGTCATTTATCCATTTAAATTGTGTGGGGTATCAAAAATGTAATTTGAGCATTTATTTATACACGAAGGATCACTTTCTGTTCTAGTAATTATGGCGGCTTCCAATTAAATAGCTAAATAAAGCTAGATAGTCCAAACAACATGCTATCTAGCGAATACAAAATGGCACCGGGAAGGTTATTTCTAATGACGCCATTTTGATAGGCTAGCCATATACATGTAGCATATCGTTCAACATAAAAAGATATATAAGACAAAGCTTTTACACTAGCTGCTACGATATTGAACGCAATCAGGGTAATTTCACTTTTGTCAAATTCACGTGATTTTCAATTCATTTCAATATCACGTCAATTTCACCTCTAACGATGTGGGACGAAATATACAATTGGGACAGTCAAACTCATAGATAAAAAAAATGACAACGTCATGGCTAAAAACGAAGAAGACAAACAGACAAATAAGTGTACATTAAACAAAACATAGAAAACTAAAAACTAAGCTACATGAGCTTATACGTGAAACTAGCATGCATGCAATTCTTTTCACATGCAATTCATGTGCATTTTTAAAATAAAATAATAAGATTAGCGAAAAAAATGAATTAAAATCATGAAAACTACCAATTGTTGTTTTTACAAAGTTCACAAATTTCGTGTCAAATATTTTTACCCAAGTTTCCATATAACAGTTTATGAACGTCAATAACACTTTTCTTGGTTGACCTTCATCGGGACCTTTCAAGGCCGAAATCTGAAAACCAATGGTGTATACAAGGACCAAAACAGTTGTATACAGTTTATAGTCTTTCTCCGACACAAGAAAGGACAATACTGTATTGGCATGACTCCTACAATTCATTTGACTATACATAAGTTTTAATTGATGTTTTTATTGGTCGAGACTTTTCATATGCTCAAACAATTACAAAACTGTATCAGTTTTCAATAGAAGTTATATATCAAATACTTTAATATCGTAGTTTTTATTATCAACAAATATCTTTTACTTGTTCTGTACCATTTGATATATACCATATTTATTATGACAGCACGTTTATAGTTTATATATATTGAATTGACACGAAGGAGTATGTTTTTTATTTTTTTGTTTTGATATTTATACCCCATGGATGGAGCATTTAATGAGCCGGATTTTATATTTTTTTATGCATCCTTTCCATTTTTATGCTATCGAATACTCGTTAAAAAAATATTTCACTCGGCCTGTTTTGTTGAAAAATATGGAAGCTAATTTATTGTTGTGATTTGAAGCCGAAGTTTACGAATTGTCAAATTTAGTAAACAGCAAAAAGAAAGAAGCATGGATATTGGGAAAAAGTAAAATCACAAAAATACTGAACTCCGACCAAATTTCAAAACGGAAAGTCCCTTATCAAATGTCAAAATCAAATGACAAAACACATCAAACGAATGGACATCAATTGTCATATTTCTGGCTTGGTACAGGCATTTTCAAATGTAGAAAATGGTGGATTGAACCTGGTTTTACAGCGGTAAACCTCTTACTTGTATTACTGTCGCATCACATCCTGTTAAATTTACAACGGTGCGTGAACAAAATAGACATAATCGGTAAAATATTAAAAAAATATGGTTACAACAGTCATCACTGTGTTACAATCTCAAAACAAACAAACATTTACAAAAAAGCACAAAAAGCATCTATCAAATTATAAAAAAACATTCATTGTTTTGCGTATTAGGCGTCAGAAAATGTAAATGTCACATAGGAAGACATTTTGTCGTTCAATGTATATTCAAAACAATTATGAATTTCACATGGGTAATGGTGGTATGTAGGGTTAAAAAATCAAAACTTATGTTAGAATTAATTTCAGAAACGGACCGCGATTTGTTAGCAAGGTCAAATTGTTATGAGGCACTTTAAGTAAAGAGATAAACTAATCGTATGCTCATTCTCGAAGGGCCCCGCAATATTAAGTAATCCGCTAAAATGGACATGACATCGGACAAAGCGTTCTATAAGATAGGACTTAACTTTTAAGAGATATTGATTTTTTCCAAGATTTGTTACCTTAGTCAAATTTGCTTGGTTCCAATGTTACCACGATTGTAATACAAGAACAAGATTCCAAATAAGTGATTGAACCAAACTACAGTGAGAAGGAATATTGTTATTTGTCAGATATTGAAAGTTATCTAATTTTATTCAAGTTACAACTTCAGTTATGCTATTATCTATTTTCATCTATTTATTATCCAGTTATGCTATTATCAATTTGCATCCATTTATAGTCCATTAAATGGCGAAGTAGGTCATTGGCTTCGGGAATATGTTAGCTAGTAGTTACTGTGGTCAGATTCTTGTTATTACACAATATTACAACAGAGTTATCTGTTATATCGACTCTCAATGTATAGTACTGGTTGTAACAAGTTCCAAAACTTTCTTTATGAAATGAATGTTTTTGAACTTGTTTAGTGGCGGACTTTATAGTCTTTTAGCAGAGTTCATCACTAGGTCGGACTTTATAGGCTGCACCAGTACCGATGAACTTGATTTATCACTGTATTATTATTTAATTTAGAACATTAATCCATGCAATCTTCATTTCCACCTCAAACGTAGTTTCTCATGTTGGTTTGGACATCTGTTGCCAGGGTTCAATTCAGCAGCCCATTATTTCAAAATTTCATTTCATTTTAGTTTTTATTTGAATTTTGAATTTTATTTATCTATTTTATTTGCATCTAATTTACGGTTGCCCAAAGACCCTTTGTTTGTGGGTTGGTAACCGACAGAAGCCATGATCTTACTTCGCCAATAAAATATATTTTGACTTTAATAACGTCTTCTCTCTTATAATTCGATTTAAAGGGCTTGACCGTTAAATCGCGTTATCAGAGGAAAGCAAGAATTGCGACAGTTCATGCACAGGTCAATGTAACGCGCATGTCTTAATTCGATTACACGGCATATCAATTTTAATAGCTAAAGCACTCCTCACAATATTTTGAATGCACGGTCTGCTAGGAAGTAACTGAATATATATAAGGTGAGATTGTTGAGTTTATTGTACGCATAATTAATGTAAACCCACCCATCCCTCCTCTTTTAGTTTTTTCGATACTGCTGTTTATTGTCTTATTTTACAGATTTCTGCTTGTTTTTAACCTCAACATAGAACTCCTGTCACGGCTTCTGTATTTACAACTCTTCGTCAGTCTATAAACACAATTAACCACAGTACGACGTCCATCTGACGAGTGATAACGGATTAACAGTCATGGTGTACCGTAAAATAATGTTATGACAGTCTTTTAGCAGAGTTCATCACTAGGTCGGACTTTATAGGCTGCACCAGTACCGATGAACTTGATTTATCACTGTATTATTATTTAATTTAGAACATTAATCCATGTAATCTTCATTTCCACCTCAAACGTAGTTTCTCATGTTGATTTTGTACATCTGTTGCTAGGGTTCAATTCAGCACCCAATGATTTCAAAATTTCATTTCATTTTAGTTTTTTTTTGAATTTTGAATTTTATTTATCTATTTTATTTGCATCTAATTTACGGTTGCCCAAAAACCCTTTGTTTGTGGGTTGGTAACCGACAGAAGCCATGATCTTATTTCGCCAATAAAATATATTTTGACTTTAATTACGTCTTCTCTCTTATAATCTTACTTTAAGTTGTTACATGCTAAACTGTTTCGAATCAAGTGGCGTACTTATTCCTTTCAAAAGTAATCAGATATTTTTTGCAACGGTTAGAGCTTTTCTCGTACGGTGTCGCACAGTGTATCATTTATACCTAAAAAGGAAATGATTACTGATGTATTCAGCCGTTAGAAATTTAACGCGTGATACTTCAGTTATTGCCATGTTAATTCATGGCAATGTAATCCATCCAAAGTTTGATATGAACTTTGTGTCCCGTCGTTTCGTCAATATATTAGTTGATACATGACTCTATAATTCTTTTAAATTTTAATAAGCACTTAAGAAAATATTGTCGATCTTTTCTGAAAAGGTACGGGGTAAAGGTAAACAAGAGTTCAGATTGTTACAATGTATTTTATGTTTAGCGTGTTGTTTACTCGTTTCATATTTATACATATATTGTAACGTTCCGGGGTTTTCCTGTCAGGATATACACCCGTAGTTACTTTTGTGGGCCTCCGGTGAAGAAAGTAATAATAAAAATCATAATGGAAGTTTATATATTGTATTATTTTATTTAAACAATACATCAAATACAGCTGTTCAAGAATCAAAATACGTTAATAATTATATACAATAAGTAATACGGCAAGGTGCTTTACTTGCACTAAGATTAATTAAATAGTTGCTCGGTGCAAGAAGATCTACTTGGTGCACGGCATTCAAATACTCAGCGTACTCGGTGCAGCAAATCTTCTTGGTGCACTGCATTTAAATACTCTGCGTACTTGGTGCAGGAAAATCTACTTGGTGCACTGCATTACTTGGTGCAGCAAATCTACTTGGTGCACTGCATTTAAAAGAGACTGCTAACTGCATGGAGGTTGTTGGAGAGAAGCTTCACGTAGGAACATGCGTTCCTTATTTTATACAACGTGTGACGTAATACACAAGTTATTCCTAAACAAGAACACGTAACGTTACATTCGGCGCGTAATACTGAAACTAAGTATAAACAAATACAAAATGAACAATTACACGTATCAATAAAGTCGATACATAGATTTAAAGAAGTCAGCATATAATATAAGGTCAAATTATGCCATTTCTTCTGTAAAATAGGAATCAGAAAACAACAACGGACATGTGCGTATATATCAAGTGTGGAACGGAGAACACAGTAAAAATGTCAGCTTTCAAAACACCGGGGCGTAATCATATTCAATATTTTAGAGTTCATGTATAAGAAATTTGTCTAAAAAAAATACATAATGCTATCATCCTCATTTTCCAATGTTTAGAGGTTTAGGCTTAAACCCGCCACATTCTAAATTTTCCTTCACAATGTATCAGGGTCTTGTATTTCAGTTTTCATCCTTGTTGCTGTATCCCATATTTTGATTTTCGTTTAATTTATTGTCTGTAGATATAGCACGCAGTTTAAATTGTTTAACATTTATTGGTTATATAATTGTCTTTTATACCTTGTTAAACGGTATAGGCTCTTTGTTGAACTCCATCAGTTGTTATTATTGGTTATGTAATTGTCTTTTATACCCTGTTAAGCGGTATAGGCTCTTTGTTGAACTCCATCAGTTGTTATTATTGGTTATGTAATTGTCTTTTATACCCTGTTAAGCGGTATAGGCTCTTTGTTGAACTCCATCAGGTGTTATTATTGGTTATGTAATTGTCTTTTATACCCTGTTAAGCGGTATAGGCTCTTTGTTGAACTCTATCGGTTGTTATTATTGGTTATGTAATTGTCTTTTATACCTTGTTAAGCGGTATAGGCGCTGCTCTTTGTTGAACTCCATCAGGTGTTATTATTGGTTATGTAATTGTCTTTTATACCCTGTTAAGCGGTATAGGCGCTGCTCTTTGTTGAACTCCATCAGTTGTTATTATTGGTTATGTAATTGTATTTTATACCTTGTTAAGCGGTATAGGCGCTGCTCTTTGTTGAACTCCATCAGTTGTTATTATTGGTTATGTAATTGTCTTTTATACCTTGTTAAGCGGTATAGGCGCTGCTCTTTATTGAACTCCATCAGTTGTTATTATTGGTTATGTAATTGTCTTTTATACCTTGTTAAGCGGTATAGGCTCTTTGTTGAACTCCATCAGTTGTTATTATTGGTTATGTAATTGTCTTTTATACCTTGTTAAGCGGTATAGGCGCTGCTCTTTGTTGGACTCCATCAGTTGTTATTATTGGTTATGTAATTGTCTTTTATACCCTGTTAAGCGGTATAGGCTCTGCTCTTTGTTGAACTCCATCAGTTGTTATTATTGGTTATGTAATTGTCTTTTATACCCTGTTAAGCGGTATAGGCGCTGCTCTTTGTTGAACTCCATCAGTTGTTATTATTGGTTATGTAATTGTATTTTATACCTTGTTAAGCGGTATAGGCTCTTTGTTGAACTCCATCAGTTGTTATTATTGGTTATGTAATTGTCTTTTATACCTTGTTAAGCGGTATAGGCTCTTTGTTGAACTCCATCAGTTGTTATTATTGGTTATGTAATTGTCTTTTATACCTTGTTAAGCGGTATAGGCTCTTTGTTGAACTCCATCAGTTGTTATTATTGGTTATGTAATTGTCTTTTATACCTTGTTAAGCGGTATAGGCTCTTTGTTGAACTCCATCAGTTGTTATTATTGGTTATGTAATTGTCTTTTATACCCTGTTAAGCGGTATAGGCTCTTTGTTGAACTCCATCAGTTGTTATTATTGGTTATGTAATTGTATTTTATACCTTGTTAAGCGGTATAGGCTCTTTGTTGAACTCCATCAGTTGTTATTATTGGTTATGTAATTGTCTTTTATACCCTGTTAAGCGGTAAAGGCTCTTTGTTGAACTCCATCAGTTGTTATTATTGGTTATGTAATTGTCTTTTATACCCTGTTAAGCGGTATAGGCTCTTTGTTGAACTCCATCCGTTGTTATTATTGGTTATGTAATTGTCTTTTATATCCTGTTAAGCGGTATAGGCTCTTTGTTGGACTCCATCAGTTGTTATTATTGGTTATGTAATTGTCTTTTATACCTTGTTAAGCGGTATAGGCTCTTTGTTGAACTCCATCAGTTGTTAGTATTGGTTATGTAATTGTCTTTTATATCTTGTTAAGAGGTATAGGCTCTTTGTTGAACTCCATCAGTTGTTATTATTGGTTATGTAATTGTATTTTATACCTTGTTAAGCGGTATAGGCTCTTTGTTGAACTCCATCAGTTGTTATTATTGGTTATGTAATTGTCTTTTATACCCTGTTAAGCGGTATAGGCTCTTTGTTGGACTCCATCCGTTGTTATTATTGGTTATGTAATTGTCTTTTATACCTTGTTAAGCGGTATAGGCTCTTTGTTGAACTCCATCAGTTGTTATTATTGGTTATGTAATTGTCTTTTATACCTTGTTAAGCGGTATAGGCTCTTTGTTGAACTCCATCAGTTGTTATTATTGGTTATGTAATTGTCTTTTATACCCTGTTAAGCGGTATAGGCTCTTTGTTGAACTCCATCAGGTGTTATTATTGGTTATGTAATTGTCTTATATACCTTGTTAAGAGGTATAGGCTCTTTGTTGAACTACATCGGTTGTTATTATTGGTTATGTAATTGTCTTTTATACCCTGTTAAGCGGTATAGGCTCTTTGTTGGACTCCATCCGTTGTTATTATTGGTTATGTAATTGTCTTTTATACCTTGTTAAGCGGTATAGGCGCTGCTCTTTGTTGAACTCCATCAGTTGTTATTATTGGTTATGTAATTGTCTTTTATACCTTGTTAAGCGGTATAGGCTCTGCTCTTTGTTGGACTCTATCCGTTGTTATTATTGGTTATGTAATTGTCTTTTATACCTTGTTAAGCGGTATAGGCTCTGCTCTTTGTTGGACTCTATCCGTTGTTATTATTGGTTATGTAATTGTCTTTTATACCTTGTTAAGCGGTATAGGCGCTGCTCTTTGTTGAACTCCATCCGTTGTTATTATTGGTTATGTAATTGTATTTTATACCTTGTTAAGCGGTATAGGCTCTTTGTTGAACTCCATCAGTTGTTATTATTGGTTATGTAATTGTCTTTTATACCTTGTTAAGCGGTATAGGCTCTTTGTTGGACTCCATCCGTTGTTATTATTGGTTATGTAATTGTCTTTTATACCTTGTTAAGCGGTATAGGCTCTTTGTTGAACTCCATCAGTTGTTATTATTGGTTATGTTATTGTCTTTTATACCTTGTTAAGCGGTATAGGCGCTGCTCTTTGTTGGACTCCATCAGTTGTTATTATTGGTTATGTAATTGTCTTTTATACCCTGTTAAGCGGTATAGGCTCTGCTCTTTGTTGAACTCCATCAGTTGTTATTATTGGTTATGTAATTGTCTTTTATACCCTGTTAAGCGGTATAGGCGCTGCTCTTTGTTGAACTCCATCAGTTGTTATTATTGGTTATGTAATTGTATTTTATACCTTGTTAAGCGGTATAGGCTCTTTGTTGAACTCCATCAGTTGTTATTATTGGTTATGTAATTGTCTTTTATACCTTGTTAAGCGGTATAGGCTCTTTGTTGAACTCCATCAGTTGTTATTATTGGTTATGTAATTGTCTTTTATACCTTGTTAAGCGGTATAGGCTCTTTGTTGAACTCCATCAGTTGTTATTATTGGTTATGTAATTGTCTTTTATACCTTGTTAAGCGGTATAGGCTCTTTGTTGAACTCCATCAGTTGTTATTATTGGTTATGTAATTGTCTTTTATACCCTGTTAAGCGGTATAGGCTCTTTGTTGAACTCCATCAGTTGTTATTATTGGTTATGTAATTGTATTTTATACCTTGTTAAGCGGTATAGGCTCTTTGTTGAACTCCATCAGTTGTTATTATTGGTTATGTAATTGTCTTTTATACCCTGTTAAGCGGTATAGGCTCTTTGTTGAACTCCATCCGTTGTTATTATTGGTTATGTAATTGTCTTTTATACCCTGTTAAGCGGTATAGGCTCTTTGTTGGACTCCATCAGTTGTTATTATTGGTTATGTAATTGTCTTTTATACCTTGTTAAGCGGTATAGGCTCTTTGTTGAACTCCATCAGTTGTTATTATTGGTTATGTAATTGTCTTTTATACCTTGTTAAGAGGTATAGGCTCTTTGTTGAACTCCATCAGTTGTTATTATTGGTTATGTAATTGTATTTTATACCTTGTTAAGCGGTATAGGCTCTTTGTTGAACTCCATCAGTTGTTATTATTGGTTATGTAATTGTCTTTTATACCCTGTTAAGCGGTATAGGCTCTTTGTTGGACTCCATCCGTTGTTATTATTGGTTATGTAATTGTCTTTTATACCTTGTTAAGCGGTATAGGCTCTTTGTTGAACTCCATCAGTTGTTATTATTGGTTATGTAATTGTCTTTTATACCTTGTTAAGCGGTATAGGCTCTTTGTTGAACTCCATCAGTTGTTATTATTGGTTATGTAATTGTCTTTTATACCCTGTTAAGCGGTATAGGCTCTTTGTTGAACTCCATCAGGTGTTATTATTGGTTATGTAATTGTCTTTTATACCTTGTTAAGAGGTATAGGCTCTTTGTTGAACTCCATCGGTTGTTATTATTGGTTATGTAATTGTCTTTTATACCCTGTTAAGCGGTATAGGCTCTTTGTTGGACTCCATCCGTTGTTATTATTGGTTATGTAATTGTCTTTTATACCTTGTTAAGCAGTATAGGCGCTGCTCTTTGTTGAACTCCATCAGTTGTTATTATTGGTTATGTAATTGTCTTTTATACCTTGTTAAGCGGTATAGGCTCTGCTCTTTGTTGGACTCTATCTGTTGTTATTATTGGTTATGTAATTGTCTTTTATACCTTGTTAAGCGGTATAGGCGCTGCTCTTTGTTGGACTCTATCGGTTGTTATTATTGGTTATGTAATTGTCTTTTATACCCTGTTAAGAGGTATAGGCTCTTTGTTGAACTCCATCAGTTGTTATTATTGGTTATGTAATTGTCTTTTATACCTTGTTAAGCGGTATGGCTCTTTGTTGAACTCCATCAGTTGTTATTATTGGTTATGTAATTGTCTTTTATACCCTGTTAAGCGGTATAGGCGCTGCTCTTTGTTGGACTCCATCCGTTGTTATTATTGGTTATGTAATTGTGTTTTATACCCTGTTAAGCGGTATAGGCGCTGCTCTTTGTTGAACTCTATCCGTTGTTATTATTGGTTATGTAATTGTGTTTTATACCATGTTAAGCGGTATAGGCGCTGCTCTTTGTTGAACTCTATCCGTTGTTATTATTGGTTATGTAATTGTCTTTTATACCCTGTTAAGCGGTATAGGCGCTGCTCTTTGTTGAACTCCATCAGTTGTTATTATTGGTTATGTAATTGTCTTTTATACCCTGTTAAGCGGTATAGGCTCTTTGTTGAACTCCATCCGTTGTTATTATTGGTTATGTAATTGTCTTTTATACCTTGTTAAGCGGTATAGGCGCTGCTCTTTGTTGAACTCCATCCGTTGTTATTATTGGTTATGTAATTGTCTTTTATACCTTGTTAAGCGGTATAGGCGCTGCTCTTTGTTGAACTCCACCAGTTGTTATTATTGGTTATGTAATTGTCTTTTATACCCTGTTAAGCGGTATAGGCGCTGCTCTTTGTTGGACTCCATCCGTTGTTATTATTGGTTATGTAATTGTCTTTTATACCTTGTTAAGCGGTATAGGCGCTGCTCTTTGTTGAACTCCATCAGTTGTTATTATTGGTTATGTAATTGTCTTTTATACCTTGTTAAGCGGTATAAGCTCTTTGTTGGACTCCATCCGTTGTTATTATTGGTTATGTAATTGTCTTTTATACCCTGTTAAGCGGTATAGGCGCTGCTCTTTGTTGGACTCTATCCGTTGTTATTATTGGTTATGTAATTGTCTTTTATACCCTGTTAAGCGGTATAGGCGCTGCTCTTTGTTGAACTCCATCAGTTGTTATTATTGGTTATGTAATTGTCTTTTATACCTTGTTAAGCGGTATAGGCTCTTTGTTGAACTCCATCCGTTGTTATTATTGGTTATGTAATTGTCTTTTATACCCTGTTAAGCGGTATAGGCGCTGCTCTTTGTTGGACTCTATCCGTTGTTATTATTGGTTATGTAATTGTCTTTTATACCCTGTTAAGCGGTATAGGCGCTGCTCTTTGTTGAACTCCACCAGTTGTTATTATTGGTTATGTAATTGTCTTTTATACCCTGTTAAGCGGTATAGGCGCTGCTCTTTGTTGGACTCCATCCGTTGTTATTATTGGTTATGTAATTGTCTTTTATACCTTGTTAAGCGGTATAGGCGCTGCTCTTTGTTGAACTCCATCAGTTGTTATTATTGGTTATGTAATTGTCTTTTATACCTTGTTAAGCGGTATAGGCTCTTTGTTGGACTCCATCCGTTGTTATTATTGGTTATGTAATTGTCTTTTATACCCTGTTAAGCGGTATAGGCGCTGCTCTTTGCTGGACTCTATCCGTTGTTATTATTGGTTATGTAATTGTCTTTTATACCCTGTTAAGCGGTATAGTCGCTGCTCTTTGTTGAACTCCATCAGTTGTTATTATTGGTTATGTAATTGTCTTTTATACCTTGTTAAGCGGTATAGGCTCTTTGTTGAACTCCATCCGTTGTTATTATTGGTTATGTAATTGTCTTTTATACCCTGTTAAGCGGTATAGGCGCTGCTGTTTGTTGGACTCTATCCGTTGTTATTATTGGTTATGTAATTGTCTTTTATACCCTGTTAAGCGGTATAGGCGCTGCTCTTTGTTGAACTCCATCAGTTGTTATTATTGGCTATGTAATTGTCTTTTATACCCTGTTAAGCGGTATAGGCTCTGCTCTTTGTTGGACTCTATCCGTTGTTATTATTGGTTATGTAATTGTCTTTTATACCTTGTTAAGCGGTATAGGCTCTGCTCTTTGTTGAACTCCATCAGTTGTTATTATTGGTTATGTAATTGTCTTTTATACCTTGTTAAGCGGTATAGGCGCTGCTCTTTGTTGAACTCCATCAGTTGTTATTATTGGTTATGTAATTGTCTTTTATACCCTGTTAAGCGGTATAGGCTCTTTGTTGAACTCCATCAGTTGTTATTATTGGTTATGTAATTGTCTTTTATAACTTGTTAAGCGGTATAGGCTCTGCTCTTTGTTGAACTCCATCAGTTGTTATTATTGGTTATGTAATTGTCTTTTATACCCTGTTAAGCGGTATAGGCTCTGCTCTTTGTTTTTTTTTTTTTTTTTTTTTTTTTAAAATATCTATTTAATATTTTTTTCCATACATAAGTTATACATTCATATTAATTACACAGATTGAGTTTGCGTATAAAATGTTCACAATATTCTACAGTAAATAAAATACATTAAAAGTCCCCCAAAACACACTACAATCTACACAATAATTTACCTTTACTTATATAATTGGCATTTAATTTTTTGTACTTTTAACACCTGGATTACATTGTTATGTGTCGGTCAGTGGTTTTATAGGTCACATGCTCGACCTTGTAAATGCGTGTATTGTATATTTCTATCGTTGGATGTATTATGTTCTAAAAAGGAAAAGAAAGTAAGTACAAATTATTTCGTCACTTACTAATGTATAAGATTTATTATAAGTTTTATTTCAGCTGCAAAATTTTCTTTTTTGGATGATAATGATTTGTCCATAGATTCAATTAAACTTCCCAGTTCCCGTTTTGCATATGCTATCAATTGACTGGAAGTAAAACTTTTAGACTGATATTTGATTATATTCCTACATTTCCAAATAATCCATTTAACTGTATTCATAATCGTATTAGTTATGACATTGTACTTTTTGTTGTAATCGTACATTCCTAGCATGATAAGTTCTTCGCTCAATGGAATATATACTGTGTTATTTAGTACATTATATGTTTTAAGCGCATCAAAAATGTGTTCCCAAACAACCATTATAATGTTACAGTTGTGAAAAAGGTGTGTGAGAGTTTCGTTTTCTGTTTTACAAAAATGGCATTTGCCATTATTTGATTTGCCCATTCTAAATAGTTTTTGCTCCGTATAGATAATGTTATGAACAATTTTCCAGCTAATTTGATTTGCTTTCCTAGAGGACATACTTTTATTTAAATTTATCCAGATCTTTTTCCACGGTAATTCCGAATTATACTGAATATTCCATTTTATTTGACAGTTTGGAACTATATCTAAATTTAACGAATATTGGATTAATTTCAAAGATATCTCACTTGGGATTACTACTTTATTCTGTTTATCGTAAAATTCAAATGTATTTTTAATATAATAACCATTTTTGGGGGGTTCTGGATCAACGTGGACGTTTTTTAGTCTGTCCTTGAACAATTTAGGAATAGCTAATTTCAGCCTTGCCCATTCCGAGATCCAGTTTCTCTTATCTTTAAGAGTATTGTATATAAAGTTGTCGCTTTTGATGTTTTCCGTTTCTTCATCCCAAATATCTTTTATTGTATGAATTCCACTTTTTCCGAAGTTAGCGAAAAAAATAGGTTTTTTATTGTATTGAATTTTTATGTTTCCAAAAAGTTGTTGGTTTAGGATATCGTTTTTATTTATTGGACTTTGTATACTTAAAAATTTTGACCACGTTTTAATTAACTCAAGATAGTATTTTGGAAAATTTTCCATTTGCAATCCTCGTAAGTCCGAACACTTTGCTAAAAAATTATTACAATTATATTTGATATCAAACTTCTGTAGCCACCATTTGGCTATTGTGTTCCAGTTATCGGTTTTTGATCTTAAAATCTTTTGCATACTTTTGATTTGTTTGGATTTAATGAACGAGTCTATATTGATCATACCAATCCCCCCTTCTTCTAACGGTAAGCAACACACGTCCCTTTTAATTAAATTTACTTTCCCCTCCCATATAAAATTCCACATGACATTGTTTATTTCTTTTTTATATTTTTCAGGTATACCTCGCATTTCGATTTCGAACCCTATTTTAGAAATGATCAATGATTTTAATATTAAGACTCTGCCCTTCAATGTTAGGTCACGAGATTTCCAAACCTCAAGGCACGCCTTAATCTTCTTTATTTTTTCTAACCATATAGCTTCTATATCAACACTATATCCATGCATGACTCCCAATGCTTTAATTGGTTCGCTAGACCACCTAATTTTTTTATATTTTGGTGTTTTATTTTTCCAACGACCCAAATATACCCCTACAGTCTTTTCATAATTTATCTTAGCACCCGATGCTTTCTCATATATTTCTAAAACCTTGAATGTTTCCTCTATTGATTCCTCTGTTCTATTAAAAAATTGTGTATCGTCTGCAAACATGTTAATCTTAACCTCTTTCTTTTCATTTTCTATGTCAGGGTGGGGTAAATTTATTCCTTGAATTTTCGGATTAGCCCTAATTGTGGCTGCCATCGGCTCTGCTTGTAAAATGTAAAGCATCGGCGATATTGGACAGCCCTGACGGATTGATCTAGAAATTGGGACGTATCTTGATTGAAAACCGTTAGTCATTAAACAAGTTTTAGCATTTTTTAGTAACATTTTAACCCATTCCCGAAAATTTTCCCCAAATTGAAATTTTTCTAAACATGCATCTAACCATTCCCATTCTGCATAGTCAAAAGCTTTTGTTTGATCAAGAAAAAGGATTGATCCTTCCTCGTCTTCCATATCTATAAAATCGAAAATATCTTGCAGCATTCTATTAGAATCAAAAATATTTCTGCCCTTAACAAACCCTTTTTGATCTGTTTCTATAATTGATGGTAGAACTATTTTCAAACGTTCAGCCAGAATTTTTGAGCAAATTTTATAGTCTACATTTAATAATGTTATAGGTCGCCAGTTTTTAATATCCTCCCTCTCCCCACTTTTATATAATAGGCTTATCATTCCAAGTCTCTGCGATTCGGAAAGTGTTTTATCAAAAAAGGTTTCTTTTAATATTTGCGTAAGCTCATCCTGTATCAAAAACCAATATTCCTGATAAAATTCTGCAGTTATGCCATCTTCCCCTGGTGATTTATCCCTTTTCATTAATTTAATTGCTTTGAAAATTTCATCTTTTGTAATTTCACTATCACATAACCGTTTTTCTGCTTCAGATAGAGTTTTACTTACATTATATAGTAATTTTTCCCCAGCCTCTCTATTACAACCCCCCGAGGTAAAAAGTTTCTCATAATATTTTAATTGCTCGCCTAAGATTTCATTAATATTATTTTTGTATGTGCCATTTTCGGCTTTTATTTTTGACCATAGTTTTACTTTTCCTCGTTTTTGTTCTAATCTGAAAAAATAATTTGTGGATTTTTCACCTTTTTCATACCAATTTATTTTTGATCTTATGCGTGCTGCTTCTGCTTTTTGTTCGTAATATTTATATATATCTTTTTTTAGTTTTTCAACCTCATTCAGATTTTTTTGTGCTCCATCATTTTCTAACAGATTTTCTAATTTATCTTCCCAATTTTTAACTTCAGTTTCATTTAATCTAAGTTTCTTTGAAACCGTTATTGTTATGTCCTTTATTTTAGTTTTTGTTAAATCCCAGAACTCCTTTTTATCTTTAAAATTATTTATGTTAAGTTTCCAAGATTTCCAAAATGTTTCAAAAGTATTTTTGAAAAGGTCTGTTTTAATTATACTATTGTTCATTTTCCAGCAGTTGTTATTATTGGTTATGTAATTGTCTTTTATACCCTGTTAAGCGGTATAGGCTCTTTGTTGAACTCCACCAGTTGTTATTATTGGTTATATAATTGTCTTTTATACCCTGTTAAGCGGTATAGGCGCTGCTTTTTGTTGGACTCTATCCGTTGTTATTATTGGTAATGTAATTGTCTTTTATACCCTGTTAAGAGGTATAGGCTCTTTGTTGAACTCCATCAGTTGTTATTATTGGTTATGTAATTGTCTTTTATACCTTGTTAAGCGGTATAGGCTCTTTGTTGAACTCCATCAGTTGTTATTATTGGTTATGTAATTGTCTTTTATATCCTGTTAAGAGGTATAGGCTCTTTGTTGAACTCCATCAGTTGTTATTATTGGTTATGTAATTGTCTTTTATATCCTGTTAAGCGGTATAGGCGCTGCTCTTTGTTGGACTCCATCCGTTGTTATTATTGGTTACATGTATGTAATTGTCTTTTATACCTTGTTAAGCGGTATAGGCGCTGCTCTTTGTTGAACTCCATCAGTTGTTATTATTGGTTATGTAATTGTCTTTTATATCCTGTTAAGCGGTATAGGCGCTGCTCTTTGTTGGACTCCATCCGTTGTTATTATTGGTTATGTAATTGTCTTTTATACATTGTTAAGCGGTATAGGCGCTGCTCTTTGTTGAACTCCATCAGTTGTTATTATTGGTTATGTAATTGTCTTTTATACCTTGTTAAACGGTATAGGCGCTGCTCTTTGTTGAACTCCATCAGTTGTTATTATTGGTTATGTAATTGTCTTTTATATCCTGTTAAGCGGTATAGGCGCTGCTCTTTGCTGGACTCTATCCGTTGTTATTATTGGTTATGTAATTGTCTTTTATACCCTGTTAAGCGGTATAGTCGCTGCTCTTTGTTGAACTCCATCAGTTGTTATTATTGGTTATGTAATTGTCTTTTATACCTTGTTAAGCGGTATAGGCTCTTTGTTGAACTCCATCCGTTGTTATTATTGGTTATGTAATTGTCTTTTATACCCTGTTAAGCGGTATAGGCGCTGCTGTTTGTTGGACTCTATCCGTTGTTATTATTGGTTATGTAATTGTCTTTTATACCCTGTTAAGCGGTATAGGCGCTGCTCTTTGTTGAACTCCATCAGTTGTTATTATTGGTTATGTAATTGTCTTTTATACCCTGTTAAGCGGTATAGGCTCTGCTCTTTGTTGGACTCTATCCGTTGTTATTATTGGTTATGTAATTGTCTTTTATACCTTGTTAAGCGGTATAGGCTCTGCTCTTTGTTGAACTCCATCAGTTGTTATTATTGGTTATGTAATTGTCTTTTATACCTTGTTAAGCGGTATAGGCGCTGCTCTTTGTTGAACTCCATCAGTTGTTATTATTGGTTATGTAATTGTCTTTTATACCCTGTTAAGCGGTATAGGCTCTTTGTTGAACTCCATCAGTTGTTATTATTGGTTATGTAATTGTCTTTTATAACTTGTTAAGCGGTATAGGCTCTGCTCTTTGTTGAACTCCATCAGTTGTTATTATTGGTTATGTAATTGTCTTTTATACCCTGTTAAGCGGTATAGGCTCTGCTCTTTGTTGGACTCTATCCGTTGTTATTATTGGTTATGTAATTGTCTTTTATACCCTGTTAAGAGGTATAGGCGCTGCTCTTTGTTGAACTCTATCCGTTGTTATTATTGGTTTTGTAATTGTCTTTTATACCCTGTTAAGCGGTATAGGCGCTGCTCTTTGTTGAACTCTATCCGTTGTTATTATTGGTTATGTAATTGTCTTTTATACCTTGTTAAGCGGTATAGGCTCTTTGTTGAACTCTATCAGTTGTTATTATTGGTTATGGAATTGTCTTTTATACCCTGTTAAGCGGTATAGGCGCTGCTCTTTGTTGAACTCCATCAGTTGTTATTATTGGTTATGTAATTGTCTTTTATACCCTGTTAAGCGGTATAGGCTCTTTGTTGAACTCTATCCGTTGTTATTATTGGTTATGTAATTATCTTTTATACCCTGTTAAGCGGTATAGGCTCTTTGTTGGACTCCATCAGTTGTTATTATTGGTTATGTAATTGTCTTTTATACTTTGTTAAGCGGTATAGGCGCTGCTCTTTGTTGAACTCTATCCTTTGTTATTATTGGTTATGTAATTGTCTTTTATACCCTGTTAAGCGGTATAGGCTCTTTGTTGAACTCCATCAGTTGTTATTATTGGTTATATAATTGTCTTTTATACCCTGTTAAGCGGTATAGGCGCTGCTCTTTGTTGGACTCTATCCGTTGTTATTATTGGTTATGTAATTGTCTTTTATACCCTGTTAAGAGGTATAGGCTCTTTGTTGAACTCCATCAGTTGTTATTATTGGTTATGTAATTGTCTTTTATACCCTGTTAAGCGGTATAGGCTCTTTGTTGAACTCCATCAGTTGTTATTATTGGTTATGTAATTGTCTTTTATACCCTGTTAAGCGGTATAGGCTCTTTGTTGAACTCCACCAGTTGTTATTATTGGTTATATAATTGTCTTTTATACCCTGTTAAGCGGTATAGGCGCTGCTTTTTGTTGGACTCTATCCGTTGTTATTATTGGTAATGTAATTGTCTTTTATACCCTGTTAAGAGGTATAGGCTCTTTGTTGAACTCCATCAGTTGTTATTATTGGTTATGTAATTGTCTTTTATACCTTGTTAAGCGGTATAGGCTCTTTGTTGAACTCCATCAGTTGTTATTATTGGTTATGTAATTGTCTTTTATATCCTGTTAAGAGGTATAGGCTCTTTGTTGAACTCCATCAGTTGTTATTATTGGTTATGTAATTGTCTTTTATATCCTGTTAAGCGGTATAGGCGCTGCTCTTTGTTGGACTCCATCCGTTGTTATTATTGGTTATGTAATTGTCTTTTATACCTTGTTAAGCGGTATAGGCGCTGCTCTTTGTTGAACTCCATCAGTTGTTATTATTGGTTATGTAATTGTCTTTTATATCCTGTTAAGCGGTATAGGCGCTGCTCTTTGTTGGACTCCATCCGTTGTTATTATTGGTTATGTAATTGTCTTTTATACATTGTTAAGCGGTATAGGCGCTGCTCTTTGTTGAACTCCATCCGTTGTTATTACTGGTTATGTAATTGTCTTTTATACCCTGTTAAGCGGTATAGGCGCTGCTCTTTGTTGAACTCCATCAGTTGTTATTATTGGTTATGTAATTGTCTTTTATATCCTGTTAAGCGGTATAGACTCTTTGTTGAACTCCATCAGTTGTTATTATTGGTTATGTAATTGTCTTTTATATCCTGTTAAGCGGTATAGACTCTTTGTTGAACTCCATCAGTTGTTATTATTGGTTATGTAATTGTCTTTTATATCCTGTTAAGCGGTATAGACTCTTTGTTGAACTCCACCAGTTGTTATTATTGGTTATGTAATTGTCTTTTATACCTTGTTAAGCGGTATAGGCGCTGCTCTTTGTTGAACTCCATCAGTTGTTATTATTGGTTATGTAATTGTCTTTTATATCCCGTTAAGCGGTATAGGCGCTGCTCTTTGTTGGACTCCATCCGTTGTTATTATTGGTTATGTAATTGTCTTTTATACCTTGTTAAGCGGTATAGGCGCTGCTCTTTGTTGAACTCCATCCGTTGTTATTATTGGTTATGTAATTGTCTTTTATACCCTGTTAAGCGGTCTAGGCGCTGCTCTTTGTTGAACTCCATCAGTTGTTATTATTGGTTATGTAATTGTCTTTTATACCCTGTTAAGCGGTATAGACTCTTTGTTGAACTCCACCAGTTGTTATTATTGGTTATGTAATTGTCTTTTATACCCTGTTAAGCGGTATAGGCTCTTTGTTGAACTCTATCCTTTGTTATTATTGGTTATGTAAATGTCTTTTATACCCTGTTAAGCGGTATAGGCTCTTTGTTGAACTCCATCAGTTGTTATTATTGGTTATGTAATTGTCTTTTATACCCTGTTAAGCGGTATAGGCTCTTTGTTGAACTCCATCAGTTGTTATTATTGGTTATGTAATTGTCTGTTATACCCTGTTAAGCGGTATAGGCGCTGCTCTTTGTTGAACTCCATCAGTTGTTATTATTGGTTATGTAATTGTCTTTTTACCCTGTTAAGCGGTATAGGCTCTTTGTTGAACTCCACCAGTTGTTATTATTGGTTATGTAATTGTCTTTTATACCCTGTTAAGCGGTATAGGCGCTGCTCTTTGTTGAACTCCATCAGTTGTTATTATTGGTTATGTAATTGTCTTTTATACCTTGTTAAGCGGTGTAGGCGCTGCTCTTTGTTGAACTCTATCAGTTGTTATTATTGGTTATGTAATTGTCTTTTATACCCTGTTAAGCGGTATAGGCGCTGCTCTTTGTTGAACTCCACCAGTTGTTATTATTGGTTATGTAATTGTCTTTTATACCCTGTTAAGCGGTATAGGCTCTTTGTTGAACTCTATCCTTTGTTATTATTGGTTATGTAATTGTCTTTTATACCTTGTTAAGAGGTATAGGCTCTTTGTTGAACTCCATCAGTTGTTATTATTGGTTATGTAATTGTCTTTTATACCTTGTTAAGCGGTATAGGCTCTTTGTTGAACTCCATCAGTTGTTATTATTGGTTATGTAATTGTCTTTTATACCTTGTTAAGCGGTATAGGCGCTGCTCTTTGTTGAACTCCATCAGTTGTTATTATTGGTTATGTAATTGTATTTTATACCCTGTTAAGCGGTATAGGCACTGCTCTTTGTTGAACTCCATCAGTTATTATTATTGGTTATGTAATTGTCTTTTATACCTTGTTAAGCGGTATAGGCGCTGCTCTTTGTTGAACTCCATCAGTTGTTATTATTGGTTATGTAATTGTCTTGTATACCCTGTTAAGCGGTATAGGCGCTGCTCTTTGTTGAACTCCATCAGGTGTTATTATTGGTTATGTAATTGTATTTTATACCTTGTTAAGCGGTATAGGCGCTGCTCTTTGTTGGACTCTATCCGTTGTTATTATTGGTTATGTAATTGTCTTTTATACCCTGTTAAGCGGTATAGGCTCTTTGTTGAACTCCATCAGTTGTTATTATTGGTTATGTAATTGTATTTTATTCCTTGTTAAGCGGTATAGGCTCTTTGTTGGACTCCATCAGTTGTTATTTTTGGTTATGTAATTGTCTTTAATACCTTGTTAAGCGGTATAGGCTCTTTGTTGAACTCCATCAGTTGTTATTATTGGTTATGTAATTGTCTTTTATACCCTGTTAAGCGGTATAGGCGCTGCTCTTTGTTGAACTCCATCAGTTGTTATTATTGGTTATGTAATTGTCTTTTATACCTTGTTAAGCGGTATAGGCGCTGCTCTTTGTTGAACTCCATCAGTTGTTATTATTGGTTATGTAATTGTCTTTTATACCTTGTTAAGCGGTATAGGCGCTGCTCTTTGTTGAACTCCATCAGTTGTTATTATTGGTTATGTAATTGTCTTTTATACCTTGTTAAGCGGTATAGGCGCTGCTCTTTGTTGAACTCCATCAGTTGTTATTATTGGTTATGTAATTGTATTTTATACCTTGTTAAGAGGTATAGGCTCTTTGTTGAACTCCATCAGTTGTTATTATTGGTTATGTAATTGTCTTTTATACCTTGTTAAGCGGTATAGGCTCTTTGTTGAACTCCATCAGTTGTTATTATTGGTTATGTAATTGTCTATTATACCCTGTTAAGCGGTATAGGCTCTTTGTTGAACTCCATCAGTTGTTATTATTGGTTATGTAATTGTCTTTTATACCCTGTTAAGCGGTATAGGCTCTTTGTTGGACTCCATCAGTTGTTATCATTGGTTATGTAATTGTCTTTTATACCCTGTTAAGCGGTAAAGGCTCTTTGTTGAACTCCATCAGTTGTTATTATTGGTTATGTAATTGTCTTTTATACCCTGTTAAGCGGTATAGGCTCTTTGTTGAACTCCATCAGTTGTTGTTATTGGTTATGTAATTGTCTTTTATACCTTGTTAAGCGGTATAGGCTCTTTGTTGAACTCCATCAGTTGTTATTATTGGTTATGTAATTGTCTTTTATACCCTGTTAAGCGGTATAGGCTCTTTGTTGAACTCCATCAGTTGTTATTATTGATTATGTAATTGTCTTTTATACCCTGTTAAGCGGTATAGGCTCTTTGTTGAACTCCATCAGTTGTTATTATTGGTTATGTAATTGTCTTTTATACCCTGTTAAGCGGTATAGGCTCTTTGTTGAACTCCATCAGTTGTTATTATTGGTTATGTAATTGTCTTTTATACCCTGTTAAGCGGTATAGGCGCTTCTCTTTGTTGAACTCTATCAGTTGTTATTATTGGTTATGTAATTGTCTGTTATAACTTGTTAAGCGGTATAGGCTCTTTGTTGAACTCCATCAGGTGTTATTATTGGTTATGTAATTGTCTTTTATACCTTGTTAAGCGGTATAGGCTCTTTGTTGAACTCCATCAGTTGTTATTATTGGTTATGTAATTGTCTTTTATACCCTGTTAAGCGGTATAGGCTCTTTGTTGAACTCCATCAGTTGTTATTATTGGTTATGTAATTGTCTTTTATACCCTGTTAAGCGGTATAGGCTCTTTGTTGAACTCCATCAGTTGTTATTATTGGTTATGTAATTGTCTTTTATACCCTGTTAAGCGGTATAGGCGCTGCTCTTTGTTGAACTCCATCAGTTGTTATTATTGGTTATGTAATTGTCTTTTATACCCTGTTAAGCGGTATAGGCGCTGCTCTTTGTTGAACTCTATCAGTTGTTATTATTGGTTATGTAATTGTCTTTTATACCTTGTTAAGCGGTATAGGCTCTATGTTGAACTCCATCAGTTGTTAT
>NW_027267351.1:0-25497 GCF_963676685.1 Mytilus edulis | reverse complement strand
TTTTTTATGAACCTTCAGTACATGTATGCCCTGCTGACTGCAAATTTTCAGGTCAATTGGACTTGTAGTTTCAGAGAATATGTGGATTTTTTTTCAGAAGAGACGTAAGAACAATAATAAAATAAAAATTTTCTTGAATAATTGAGAGTTTGTTCCTTCAATAAACTGTCATAAATAAACAGTCATACATATTGATTGATTGATTAGTTGGTTGATTGATTGGTTGGTTGGTTGGTTTGTTGGTTGGTTGATTAAACACGTTTGATAGGGTCACTTAGAACAAGGGGAAAAAGACCTCAAGAGACCTTGCATCCCGTATTAAACGCATGACACGGAAACATACATTAAGTGATTGATTGGTTGGTTGGTTGGTTGGTTAAACACGTTGGTTAAACATGTTGGTTTAACACGTTGGTTAAACACGTTGGCTGGTTAAACACGTTTGATAGGCTCAATTTAAACAAGCGAAAAAAAACCATCTTGGATCCGTATTTAACACATGAAACGGAAACATGCATTGATTTATTTATTGGTTGGTTGGTTGGTTGGTTGGTTAAACACGTTGGTTAAACATGTCGGTTAAACACGTAGTTTAAACAAGTTGGCTGGTTAATCACGTTTGATAGGCTCAATTTTAACAAGCGAAAAAAAACCATCTCGGATCCCGTATTTAACACATGAAACGGAAACATGCATTGATTGATTGATTGGTTGGTTGGTTGGTTAAACACGTTGGTTAAACACATTGGATAGGCTCAAAATTGGATCCCGTATTTAACACATGAAACGGAAACATGCATTGATTGATTGATTGGTTGGTTGGTTGGTTGGTTGGTTGGTTGGTTGGTTGGTTGGTTGGTTGGTTGGTTAAACACGTTGGTTAAACACATTGGATAGGCTCAAAATTGGATCCCGTATTTAACACATGAAACGGAAACATGCATTGATTGATTGATTGGTTGGTTGGTTGGTTGGTTGGTTGGTTGGTTGGTTGGTTAAACACGTTGGTTAAACACATTGGATAGGCTCAAAATTGGATCCCGTATTTAACACATGAAACGGAAACATGCATTGATTGATTGATTGGTTGGTTGGTTAAACATGTTGGTTAAACACGTTGGTTAATCATATTGGTTGAACACCTTGGTTAAACATATTGGTTAAACACGTTGGCTGGTTAAACACGTTGGATAAGCTCAATTTAAACAAGCGAAAAAAAAACATCTTGGATCCCGTATTTAACACATGAAACGGAAACATGCATTGATTGATTGATTGCTTGATTGGTTGGGTGGTTGGTTGGTTAAACATGTTGGTTAAACACGTTGGTTAAACACGTTGGCTGGTTAAACACGTTAGATAGGCTCAATTTAAACAAGCGAAAAAAACCATCTTGGATGGTTGGTTGGTTGGTTGGTTGGTAAGTTGGTTAAACACGTTGGTTAAACACGTTGGTTAAACATGTTGGTTAAACACGTTGGTTAAACACGTTGGCTGGTTAACACGTTAGATAGGCTCAATTTAAACGAGCGAAAAAAAAAACATCTTGGATGCCGTATTTAACACATGAAACGGAAACGCATTGATTGATTGATTGGTTGGTTGGTTAAACACGTTGGTTTAAACACGTTTGATAGGCTCAATTAAAACAAGCGAAAAAAAAGAGACCTTGAATCCCGTATCAAACACATGAAACGGAAACATTGATTGATTGATTGATTGATTGATTGATTGGTTGATTGATTGGTTGGTTGGTTGGTTGGTTGGTTGGTTGGTTGGTTGGTTGATTGGTTGGTTGGTTGGTTGGTTGGTTGGTTGGTTGGTTGGTTGGTTGGTTGAAAATCAAACACACATAAAACTGTTTAAATAGTGCCAAAACCACATAACTTGATGACCTTGACCTTTGACCTTGTGACCTTCGTCAAGGTCATTGCTCCACAAGGTCATTGCAAAAGACCCAATGGGTCAAGGACCTTTGTTTAAGAGTTTTGCCTAAATATGGCTTTTTAAAAACCATCGATGGGAGTTATGTCCCTTACATGATGGTAAAATCAATATAGTCATAATGTAAAAAAGTTGCCCCTTGAAGTACTTAACATTTTTCACTGCTTAAATTTTCTGTATCTATAACCATTCAAGAATTATAGGGAAATCAAAGACATATGAAAATCTAAAATATGACCTTGACCTTTGACCTTGACCTAATTTTCTAAGTTAGGAATCAGGGGACTCAAATAAAAACATTTCAGGGTTATACGGTTAACGGTTTATGAGTTAAAAAAACATACCGACAAATTTATTCCGTAAAGATAGATAACTCCTATAAAATTTCATCGAATCGCTTCGATCCAAATTAGCCAAAATTTTCTGAGGATGTAACGAATAATTTGTAAAAAGAATTTTGTCGCTATCTTTTTTTGTTACGAAGGAGATGCACACACATGATAAACAGTGAATAGGGAGATAACTCTTACAGAGAAAATTGTTCGTCTTAGCAGGGTGAAATTTAAAAGCGCATAAACTATACGATACAATATGAGAAATATCTAAGCGACATATTGCGAAACAAACATTTATCGCAAGAACAAAAGTTGGCGGAAAAAAAAAAATAATAATAATAATAATAATAATAATAATCAGAACAAATACAATAAGTCTTTCCACAGAAAAGTGGAAAGACTTAATAAATATAAAGCAATTGTTTTGAAAACAATTGTTAGGCAGTCTTTCCCCTCTGATGAATGGATAATTGGGTTTTTTTATTGATTGATTTGGAAAAAAAGGGGGGGGGGGGGTATTTGTTTGTTTGTTTGTTTTTGTAAAGGGTCTATATTATTATGTTACCGGAGAAGTTTCATGTTTAGTTTGGAAAGTTTTTCTTTTATTTTAGATACAGCGCGCGCGCAATATTGAGGAGACATCACGTGACGCGGGTTTATATTAAGAAAAACTTAGTCTTTTAATTTCTTTTTAGGTCGGGACCTTGAACAGACAACATGTCTAGAGATGGAATGTACACAATGTAATTTTTTTGTCATTGTAGGAAATTGACATTTTGATCACAGTTCACCAGCAGTGCATGTTTTGGATTTAATCGATCCGGTGTAACTTTAAAACACATTTAATGATTATTTTTTGATAATGTCCATTTTTCAGCACCTGTTTGTAACACAGATTAGTATTTCAATCTCGGAGCGGACATTTTATTGTAGGTTTTTACTGAGATTGACGGACCTAGCAAGCGATTTTTACGGCATTGCCATTTTTTTTTTCTAGGAAAAGTCTTGAGAGATATCTGCAAAAAGTTTTTTTATGAACCTTCAGTACATGTATGCCCTGCTGACTGCAAATTTTCAGGTCAATTGGACTTGTAGTTTCAGAGAATATGTGGATTTTTTTTCAGAAGAGACGTAAGAACAATAATAAAATAAAAATTTTCTTGAATAATTGAGAGTTTGTTCCTTCAATAAACTGTCATAAATAAACAGTCATACATATTGATTGATTGATTAGTTGGTTGATTGATTGGTTGGTTGGTTGGTTTGTTGGTTGGTTGATTAAACACGTTTGATAGGGTCACTTAGAACAAGGGGAAAAAGACCTCAAGAGACCTTGCATCCCGTATTAAACGCATGACACGGAAACATACATTAAGTGATTGATTGGTTGGTTGGTTGGTTGGTTAAACACGTTGGTTAAACATGTTGGTTTAACACGTTGGTTAAACACGTTGGCTGGTTAAACACGTTTGATAGGCTCAATTTAAACAAGCGAAAAAAAACCATCTTGGATCCCGTATTTAACACATGAAACGGAAACATGCATTGATTTATTTATTGGTTGGTTGGTTGGTTGGTTGGTTAAACACGTTGGTTAAACATGTCGGTTAAACACGTAGTTTAAACAAGTTGGCTGGTTAATCACGTTTGATAGGCTCAATTTTAACAAGCGAAAAAAAACCATCTCGGATCCCGTATTTAACACATGAAACGGAAACATGCATTGATTGATTGATTGGTTGGTTGGTTGGTTAAACACGTTGGTTAAACACATTGGATAGGCTCAAAATTGGATCCCGTATTTAACACATGAAACGGAAACATGCATTGATTGATTGATTGGTTGGTTGGTTGGTTGGTTGGTTGGTTGGTTGGTTGGTTGGTTGGTTGGTTGGTTGGTTAAACACGTTGGTTAAACACATTGGATAGGCTCAAAATTGGATCCCGTATTTAACACATGAAACGGAAACATGCATTGATTGATTGATTGGTTGGTTGGTTGGTTGGTTGGTTGGTTGGTTGGTTGGTTAAACACGTTGGTTAAACACATTGGATAGGCTCAAAATTGGATCCCGTATTTAACACATGAAACGGAAACATGCATTGATTGATTGATTGGTTGGTTGGTTAAACATGTTGGTTAAACACGTTGGTTAATCATATTGGTTGAACACCTTGGTTAAACATATTGGTTAAACACGTTGGCTGGTTAAACACGTTGGATAAGCTCAATTTAAACAAGCGAAAAAAAAACATCTTGGATCCCGTATTTAACACATGAAACGGAAACATGCATTGATTGATTGATTGCTTGATTGGTTGGGTGGTTGGTTGGTTAAACATGTTGGTTAAACACGTTGGTTAAACACGTTGGCTGGTTAAACACGTTAGATAGGCTCAATTTAAACAAGCGAAAAAAACCATCTTGGATGGTTGGTTGGTTGGTTGGTTGGTAAGTTGGTTAAACACGTTGGTTAAACACGTTGGTTAAACATGTTGGTTAAACACGTTGGTTAAACACGTTGGCTGGTTAACACGTTAGATAGGCTCAATTTAAACGAGCGAAAAAAAAAAACATCTTGGATGCCGTATTTAACACATGAAACGGAAACGCATTGATTGATTGATTGGTTGGTTGGTTAAACACGTTGGTTAAACACGTTTGATAGGCTCAATTAAAACAAGCGAAAAAAAAGAGACCTTGAATCCCGTATCAAACACATGAAACGGAAACATTGATTGATTGATTGATTGATTGATTGATTGGTTGATTGATTGGTTGGTTGGTTGGTTGGTTGGTTGGTTGGTTGGTTGATTGGTTGGTTGGTTGGTTGGTTGGTTGGTTGGTTGGTTGGTTGGTTGAAAATCAAACACACATAAAACTGTTTAAATAGTGCCAAAACCACATAACTTGATGACCTTGACCTTTGACCTTGTGACCTTCGTCAAGGTCATTGCTCCACAAGGTCATTGCAAAAGACCCAATGGGTCAAGGACCTTTGTTTAAGAGTTTTGCCTAAATATGGCTTTTTAAAAACCATCGATGGGAGTTATGTCCCTTACATGATGGTAAAATCAATATAGTCATAATGTAAAAAAGTTGCCCCTTGAAGTACTTAACATTTTTCACTGCTTAAATTTTCTGTATCTATAACCATTCAAGAATTATAGGGAAATCAAAGACATATGAAAATCTAAAATATGACCTTGACCTTTGACCTTGACCTAATTTTCTAAGTTAGGAATCAGGGGACTCAAATAAAAACATTTCAGGGTTATACGGTTAACGGTTTATGAGTTAAAAAAACATACCGACAAATTTATTCCGTAAAGATAGATAACTCCTATAAAATTTCATCGAATCGCTTCGATCCAAATTAGCCAAAATTTTCTGAGGATGTAACGAATAATTTGTAAAAAGAATTTTGTCGCTATCTTTTTTTGTTACGAAGGAGATGCACACACATGATAAACAGTGAATAGGGAGATAACTCTTACAGAGAAAATTGTTCGTCTTAGCAGGGTGAAATTTAAAAGCGCATAAACTATACGATACAATATGAGAAATATCTAAGCGACATATTGCGAAACAAACATTTATCGCAAGAACAAAAGTTGGCGGAAAAAAAAAAATAATAATAATAATAATAATAATAATAATCAGAACAAATACAATAAGTCTTTCCACAGAAAAGTGGAAAGACTTAATAAATATAAAGCAATTGTTTTGAAAACAATTGTTAGGCAGTCTTTCCCCTCTGATGAATGGATAATTGGGTTTTTTTATTGATTGATTTGGAAAAAAAGGGGGGGGGGGGGTATTTGTTTGTTTGTTTGTTTTTGTAAAGGGTCTATATTATTATGTTACCGGAGAAGTTTCATGTTTAGTTTGGAAAGTTTTTCTTTTATTTTAGATACAGCGCGCGCGCAATATTGAGGAGACATCACGTGACGCGGGTTTATATTAAGAAAAACTTAGTCTTTTAATTTCTTTTTAGGTCGGGACCTTGAACAGACAACATGTCTAGAGATGGAATGTACACAATGTAATTTTTTTGTCATTGTAGGAAATTGACATTTTGATCACAGTTCACCAGCAGTGCATGTTTTGGATTTAATCGATCCGGTGTAACTTTAAAACACATTTAATGATTATTTTTTGATAATGTCCATTTTTCAGCACCTGTTTGTAACACAGATTAGTATTTCAATCTCGGAGCGGACATTTTATTGTAGGTTTTTACTGAGATTGACGGACCTAGCAAGCGATTTTTACGGCATTGCCATTTTTTTTTTCTAGGAAAAGTCTTGAGAGATATCTGCAAAAAGTTTTTTTATGAACCTTCAGTACATGTATGCCCTGCTGACTGCAAATTTTCAGGTCAATTGGACTTGTAGTTTCAGAGAATATGTGGATTTTTTTTCAGAAGAGACGTAAGAACAATAATAAAATAAAAATTTTCTTGAATAATTGAGAGTTTGTTCCTTCAATAAACTGTCATAAATAAACAGTCATACATATTGATTGATTGATTAGTTGGTTGATTGATTGGTTGGTTGGTTGGTTTGTTGGTTGGTTGATTAAACACGTTTGATAGGGTCACTTAGAACAAGGGGAAAAAGACCTCAAGAGACCTTGCATCCCGTATTAAACGCATGACACGGAAACATACATTAAGTGATTGATTGGTTGGTTGGTTGGTTGGTTAAACACGTTGGTTAAACATGTTGGTTTAACACGTTGGTTAAACACGTTGGCTGGTTAAACACGTTTGATAGGCTCAATTTAAACAAGCGAAAAAAAACCATCTTGGATCCCGTATTTAACACATGAAACGGAAACATGCATTGATTTATTTATTGGTTGGTTGGTTGGTTGGTTGGTTAAACACGTTGGTTAAACATGTCGGTTAAACACGTAGTTTAAACAAGTTGGCTGGTTAATCACGTTTGATAGGCTCAATTTTAACAAGCGAAAAAAAACCATCTCGGATCCCGTATTTAACACATGAAACGGAAACATGCATTGATTGATTGATTGGTTGGTTGGTTGGTTAAACACGTTGGTTAAACACATTGGATAGGCTCAAAATTGGATCCCGTATTTAACACATGAAACGGAAACATGCATTGATTGATTGATTGGTTGGTTGGTTGGTTGGTTGGTTGGTTGGTTGGTTGGTTGGTTGGTTGGTTGGTTAAACACGTTGGTTAAACACATTGGATAGGCTCAAAATTGGATCCCGTATTTAACACATGAAACGGAAACATGCATTGATTGATTGATTGGTTGGTTGGTTGGTTGGTTGGTTGGTTGGTTGGTTGGTTAAACACGTTGGTTAAACACATTGGATAGGCTCAAAATTGGATCCCGTATTTAACACATGAAACGGAAACATGCATTGATTGATTGATTGGTTGGTTGGTTAAACATGTTGGTTAAACACGTTGGTTAATCATATTGGTTGAACACCTTGGTTAAACATATTGGTTAAACACGTTGGCTGGTTAAACACGTTGGATAAGCTCAATTTAAACAAGCGAAAAAAAAACATCTTGGATCCCGTATTTAACACATGAAACGGAAACATGCATTGATTGATTGATTGCTTGATTGGTTGGGTGGTTGGTTGGTTAAACATGTTGGTTAAACACGTTGGTTAAACACGTTGGCTGGTTAAACACGTTAGATAGGCTCAATTTAAACAAGCGAAAAAAACCATCTTGGATGGTTGGTTGGTTGGTTGGTTGGTAAGTTGGTTAAACACGTTGGTTAAACACGTTGGTTAAACATGTTGGTTAAACACGTTGGTTAAACACGTTGGCTGGTTAACACGTTAGATAGGCTCAATTTAAACGAGCGAAAAAAAAAAACATCTTGGATGCCGTATTTAACACATGAAACGGAAACGCATTGATTGATTGATTGGTTGGTTGGTTAAACACGTTGGTTAAACACGTTTGATAGGCTCAATTAAAACAAGCGAAAAAAAAGAGACCTTGAATCCCGTATCAAACACATGAAACGGAAACATTGATTGATTGATTGATTGATTGATTGATTGGTTGATTGATTGGTTGGTTGGTTGGTTGGTTGGTTGGTTGGTTGGTTGGTTGATTGGTTGGTTGGTTGGTTGGTTGGTTGGTTGGTTGGTTGGTTGGTTGAAAATCAAACACACATAAAACTGTTTAAATAGTGCCAAAACCACATAACTTGATGACCTTGACCTTTGACCTTGTGACCTTCGTCAAGGTCATTGCTCCACAAGGTCATTGCAAAAGACCCAATGGGTCAAGGACCTTTGTTTAAGAGTTTTGCCTAAATATGGCTTTTTAAAAACCATCGATGGGAGTTATGTCCCTTACATGATGGTAAAATCAATATAGTCATAATGTAAAAAAGTTGCCCCTTGAAGTACTTAACATTTTTCACTGCTTAAATTTTCTGTATCTATAACCATTCAAGAATTATAGGGAAATCAAAGACATATGAAAATCTAAAATATGACCTTGACCTTTGACCTTGACCTAATTTTCTAAGTTAGGAATCAGGGGACTCAAATAAAAACATTTCAGGGTTATACGGTTAACGGTTTATGAGTTAAAAAAACATACCGACAAATTTATTCCGTAAAGATAGATAACTCCTATAAAATTTCATCGAATCGCTTCGATCCAAATTAGCCAAAATTTTCTGAGGATGTAACGAATAATTTGTAAAAAGAATTTTGTCGCTATCTTTTTTTGTTACGAAGGAGATGCACACACATGATAAACAGTGAATAGGGAGATAACTCTTACAGAGAAAATTGTTCGTCTTAGCAGGGTGAAATTTAAAAGCGCATAAACTATACGATACAATATGAGAAATATCTAAGCGACATATTGCGAAACAAACATTTATCGCAAGAACAAAAGTTGGCGGAAAAAAAAAAATAATAATAATAATAATAATAATAATAATCAGAACAAATACAATAAGTCTTTCCACAGAAAAGTGGAAAGACTTAATAAATATAAAGCAATTGTTTTGAAAACAATTGTTAGGCAGTCTTTCCCCTCTGATGAATGGATAATTGGGTTTTTTTATTGATTGATTTGGAAAAAAAGGGGGGGGGGGGTATTTGTTTGTTTGTTTGTTTTTGTAAAGGGTCTATATTATTATGTTACCGGAGAAGTTTCATGTTTAGTTTGGAAAGTTTTTCTTTTATTTTAGATACAGCGCGCGCGCAATATTGAGGAGACATCACGTGACGCGGGTTTATATTAAGAAAAACTTAGTCTTTTAATTTCTTTTTAGGTCGGGACCTTGAACAGACAACATGTCTAGAGATGGAATGTACACAATGTAATTTTTTTGTCATTGTAGGAAATTGACATTTTGATCACAGTTCACCAGCAGTGCATGTTTTGGATTTAATCGATCCGGTGTAACTTTAAAACACATTTAATGATTATTTTTTGATAATGTCCATTTTTCAGCACCTGTTTGTAACACAGATTAGTATTTCAATCTCGGAGCGGACATTTTATTGTAGGTTTTTACTGAGATTGACGGACCTAGCAAGCGATTTTTACGGCATTGCCATTTTTTTTTTCTAGGAAAAGTCTTGAGAGATATCTGCAAAAAGTTTTTTTATGAACCTTCAGTACATGTATGCCCTGCTGACTGCAAATTTTCAGGTCAATTGGACTTGTAGTTTCAGAGAATATGTGGATTTTTTTTCAGAAGAGACGTAAGAACAATAATAAAATAAAAATTTTCTTGAATAATTGAGAGTTTGTTCCTTCAATAAACTGTCATAAATAAACAGTCATACATATTGATTGATTGATTAGTTGGTTGATTGATTGGTTGGTTGGTTGGTTTGTTGGTTGGTTGATTAAACACGTTTGATAGGGTCACTTAGAACAAGGGGAAAAAGACCTCAAGAGACCTTGCATCCCGTATTAAACGCATGACACGGAAACATACATTAAGTGATTGATTGGTTGGTTGGTTGGTTGGTTAAACACGTTGGTTAAACATGTTGGTTTAACACGTTGGTTAAACACGTTGGCTGGTTAAACACGTTTGATAGGCTCAATTTAAACAAGCGAAAAAAAACCATCTTGGATCCCGTATTTAACACATGAAACGGAAACATGCATTGATTTATTTATTGGTTGGTTGGTTGGTTGGTTGGTTAAACACGTTGGTTAAACATGTCGGTTAAACACGTAGTTTAAACAAGTTGGCTGGTTAATCACGTTTGATAGGCTCAATTTTAACAAGCGAAAAAAAACCATCTCGGATCCCGTATTTAACACATGAAACGGAAACATGCATTGATTGATTGATTGGTTGGTTGGTTGGTTAAACACGTTGGTTAAACACATTGGATAGGCTCAAAATTGGATCCCGTATTTAACACATGAAACGGAAACATGCATTGATTGATTGATTGGTTGGTTGGTTGGTTGGTTGGTTGGTTGGTTGGTTGGTTGGTTGGTTGGTTGGTTAAACACGTTGGTTAAACACATTGGATAGGCTCAAAATTGGATCCCGTATTTAACACATGAAACGGAAACATGCATTGATTGATTGATTGGTTGGTTGGTTGGTTGGTTGGTTGGTTGGTTGGTTGGTTAAACACGTTGGTTAAACACATTGGATAGGCTCAAAATTGGATCCCGTATTTAACACATGAAACGGAAACATGCATTGATTGATTGATTGGTTGGTTGGTTAAACATGTTGGTTAAACACGTTGGTTAATCATATTGGTTGAACACCTTGGTTAAACATATTGGTTAAACACGTTGGCTGGTTAAACACGTTGGATAAGCTCAATTTAAACAAGCGAAAAAAAAACATCTTGGATCCCGTATTTAACACATGAAACGGAAACATGCATTGATTGATTGATTGCTTGATTGGTTGGGTGGTTGGTTGGTTAAACATGTTGGTTAAACACGTTGGTTAAACACGTTGGCTGGTTAAACACGTTAGATAGGCTCAATTTAAACAAGCGAAAAAAACCATCTTGGATGGTTGGTTGGTTGGTTGGTTGGTAAGTTGGTTAAACACGTTGGTTAAACACGTTGGTTAAACATGTTGGTTAAACACGTTGGTTAAACACGTTGGCTGGTTAACACGTTAGATAGGCTCAATTTAAACGAGCGAAAAAAAAAAACATCTTGGATGCCGTATTTAACACATGAAACGGAAACGCATTGATTGATTGATTGGTTGGTTGGTTAAACACGTTGGTTAAACACGTTTGATAGGCTCAATTAAAACAAGCGAAAAAAAAGAGACCTTGAATCCCGTATCAAACACATGAAACGGAAACATTGATTGATTGATTGATTGATTGATTGATTGGTTGATTGATTGGTTGGTTGGTTGGTTGGTTGGTTGGTTGGTTGGTTGATTGGTTGGTTGGTTGGTTGGTTGGTTGGTTGGTTGGTTGGTTGGTTGAAAATCAAACACACATAAAACTGTTTAAATAGTGCCAAAACCACATAACTTGATGACCTTGACCTTTGACCTTGTGACCTTCGTCAAGGTCATTGCTCCACAAGGTCATTGCAAAAGACCCAATGGGTCAAGGACCTTTGTTTAAGAGTTTTGCCTAAATATGGCTTTTTAAAAACCATCGATGGGAGTTATGTCCCTTACATGATGGTAAAATCAATATAGTCATAATGTAAAAAAGTTGCCCCTTGAAGTACTTAACATTTTTCACTGCTTAAATTTTCTGTATCTATAACCATTCAAGAATTATAGGGAAATCAAAGACATATGAAAATCTAAAATATGACCTTGACCTTTGACCTTGACCTAATTTTCTAAGTTAGGAATCAGGGGACTCAAATAAAAACATTTCAGGGTTATACGGTTAACGGTTTATGAGTTAAAAAAACATACCGACAAATTTATTCCGTAAAGATAGATAACTCCTATAAAATTTCATCGAATCGCTTCGATCCAAATTAGCCAAAATTTTCTGAGGATGTAACGAATAATTTGTAAAAAGAATTTTGTCGCTATCTTTTTTTGTTACGAAGGAGATGCACACACATGATAAACAGTGAATAGGGAGATAACTCTTACAGAGAAAATTGTTCGTCTTAGCAGGGTGAAATTTAAAAGCGCATAAACTATACGATACAATATGAGAAATATCTAAGCGACATATTGCGAAACAAACATTTATCGCAAGAACAAAAGTTGGCGGAAAAAAAAAATAATAATAATAATAATAATAATAATAATCAGAACAAATACAATAAGTCTTTCCACAGAAAAGTGGAAAGACTTAATAAATATAAAGCAATTGTTTTGAAAACAATTGTTAGGCAGTCTTTCCCCTCTGATGAATGGATAATTGGGTTTTTTTATTGATTGATTTGGAAAAAAAGGGGGGGGGGGGGGTATTTGTTTGTTTGTTTGTTTTTGTAAAGGGTCTATATTATTATGTTACCGGAGAAGTTTCATGTTTAGTTTGGAAAGTTTTTCTTTTATTTTAGATACAGCGCGCGCGCAATATTGAGGAGACATCACGTGACGCGGGTTTATATTAAGAAAAACTTAGTCTTTTAATTTCTTTTTAGGTCGGGACCTTGAACAGACAACATGTCTAGAGATGGAATGTACACAATGTAATTTTTTTGTCATTGTAGGAAATTGACATTTTGATCACAGTTCACCAGCAGTGCATGTTTTGGATTTAATCGATCCGGTGTAACTTTAAAACACATTTAATGATTATTTTTTGATAATGTCCATTTTTCAGCACCTGTTTGTAACACAGATTAGTATTTCAATCTCGGAGCGGACATTTTATTGTAGGTTTTTACTGAGATTGACGGACCTAGCAAGCGATTTTTACGGCATTGCCATTTTTTTTTTCTAGGAAAAGTCTTGAGAGATATCTGCAAAAAGTTTTTTTATGAACCTTCAGTACATGTATGCCCTGCTGACTGCAAATTTTCAGGTCAATTGGACTTGTAGTTTCAGAGAATATGTGGATTTTTTTTCAGAAGAGACGTAAGAACAATAATAAAATAAAAATTTTCTTGAATAATTGAGAGTTTGTTCCTTCAATAAACTGTCATAAATAAACAGTCATACATATTGATTGATTGATTAGTTGGTTGATTGATTGGTTGGTTGGTTGGTTTGTTGGTTGGTTGATTAAACACGTTTGATAGGGTCACTTAGAACAAGGGGAAAAAGACCTCAAGAGACCTTGCATCCCGTATTAAACGCATGACACGGAAACATACATTAAGTGATTGATTGGTTGGTTGGTTGGTTGGTTAAACACGTTGGTTAAACATGTTGGTTTAACACGTTGGTTAAACACGTTGGCTGGTTAAACACGTTTGATAGGCTCAATTTAAACAAGCGAAAAAAAACCATCTTGGATCCCGTATTTAACACATGAAACGGAAACATGCATTGATTTATTTATTGGTTGGTTGGTTGGTTGGTTGGTTAAACACGTTGGTTAAACATGTCGGTTAAACACGTAGTTTAAACAAGTTGGCTGGTTAATCACGTTTGATAGGCTCAATTTTAACAAGCGAAAAAAAACCATCTCGGATCCCGTATTTAACACATGAAACGGAAACATGCATTGATTGATTGATTGGTTGGTTGGTTGGTTAAACACGTTGGTTAAACACATTGGATAGGCTCAAAATTGGATCCCGTATTTAACACATGAAACGGAAACATGCATTGATTGATTGATTGGTTGGTTGGTTGGTTGGTTGGTTGGTTGGTTGGTTGGTTGGTTGGTTGGTTGGTTAAACACGTTGGTTAAACACATTGGATAGGCTCAAAATTGGATCCCGTATTTAACACATGAAACGGAAACATGCATTGATTGATTGATTGGTTGGTTGGTTGGTTGGTTGGTTGGTTGGTTGGTTGGTTAAACACGTTGGTTAAACACATTGGATAGGCTCAAAATTGGATCCCGTATTTAACACATGAAACGGAAACATGCATTGATTGATTGATTGGTTGGTTGGTTAAACATGTTGGTTAAACACGTTGGTTAATCATATTGGTTGAACACCTTGGTTAAACATATTGGTTAAACACGTTGGCTGGTTAAACACGTTGGATAAGCTCAATTTAAACAAGCGAAAAAAAAACATCTTGGATCCCGTATTTAACACATGAAACGGAAACATGCATTGATTGATTGATTGCTTGATTGGTTGGGTGGTTGGTTGGTTAAACATGTTGGTTAAACACGTTGGTTAAACACGTTGGCTGGTTAAACACGTTAGATAGGCTCAATTTAAACAAGCGAAAAAAACCATCTTGGATGGTTGGTTGGTTGGTTGGTTGGTAAGTTGGTTAAACACGTTGGTTAAACACGTTGGTTAAACATGTTGGTTAAACACGTTGGTTAAACACGTTGGCTGGTTAACACGTTAGATAGGCTCAATTTAAACGAGCGAAAAAAAAAAACATCTTGGATGCCGTATTTAACACATGAAACGGAAACGCATTGATTGATTGATTGGTTGGTTGGTTAAACACGTTGGTTAAACACGTTTGATAGGCTCAATTAAAACAAGCGAAAAAAAAGAGACCTTGAATCCCGTATCAAACACATGAAACGGAAACATTGATTGATTGATTGATTGATTGATTGATTGGTTGATTGATTGGTTGGTTGGTTGGTTGGTTGGTTGGTTGGTTGGTTGATTGGTTGGTTGGTTGGTTGGTTGGTTGGTTGGTTGGTTGGTTGGTTGAAAATCAAACACACATAAAACTGTTTAAATAGTGCCAAAACCACATAACTTGATGACCTTGACCTTTGACCTTGTGACCTTCGTCAAGGTCATTGCTCCACAAGGTCATTGCAAAAGACCCAATGGGTCAAGGACCTTTGTTTAAGAGTTTTGCCTAAATATGGCTTTTTAAAAACCATCGATGGGAGTTATGTCCCTTACATGATGGTAAAATCAATATAGTCATAATGTAAAAAAGTTGCCCCTTGAAGTACTTAACATTTTTCACTGCTTAAATTTTCTGTATCTATAACCATTCAAGAATTATAGGGAAATCAAAGACATATGAAAATCTAAAATATGACCTTGACCTTTGACCTTGACCTAATTTTCTAAGTTAGGAATCAGGGGACTCAAATAAAAACATTTCAGGGTTATACGGTTAACGGTTTATGAGTTAAAAAAACATACCGACAAATTTATTCCGTAAAGATAGATAACTCCTATAAAATTTCATCGAATCGCTTCGATCCAAATTAGCCAAAATTTTCTGAGGATGTAACGAATAATTTGTAAAAAGAATTTTGTCGCTATCTTTTTTTGTTACGAAGGAGATGCACACACATGATAAACAGTGAATAGGGAGATAACTCTTACAGAGAAAATTGTTCGTCTTAGCAGGGTGAAATTTAAAAGCGCATAAACTATACGATACAATATGAGAAATATCTAAGCGACATATTGCGAAACAAACATTTATCGCAAGAACAAAAGTTGGCGGAAAAAAAAAAATAATAATAATAATAATAATAATAATAATCAGAACAAATACAATAAGTCTTTCCACAGAAAAGTGGAAAGACTTAATAAATATAAAGCAATTGTTTTGAAAACAATTGTTAGGCAGTCTTTCCCCTCTGATGAATGGATAATTGGGTTTTTTTATTGATTGATTTGGAAAAAAAGGGGGGGGGGGGGTATTTGTTTGTTTGTTTGTTTTTGTAAAGGGTCTATATTATTATGTTACCGGAGAAGTTTCATGTTTAGTTTGGAAAGTTTTTCTTTTATTTTAGATACAGCGCGCGCGCAATATTGAGGAGACATCACGTGACGCGGGTTTATATTAAGAAAAACTTAGTCTTTTAATTTCTTTTTAGGTCGGGACCTTGAACAGACAACATGTCTAGAGATGGAATGTACACAATGTAATTTTTTTGTCATTGTAGGAAATTGACATTTTGATCACAGTTCACCAGCAGTGCATGTTTTGGATTTAATCGATCCGGTGTAACTTTAAAACACATTTAATGATTATTTTTTGATAATGTCCATTTTTCAGCACCTGTTTGTAACACAGATTAGTATTTCAATCTCGGAGCGGACATTTTATTGTAGGTTTTTACTGAGATTGACGGACCTAGCAAGCGATTTTTACGGCATTGCCATTTTTTTTTTCTAGGAAAAGTCTTGAGAGATATCTGCAAAAAGTTTTTTTATGAACCTTCAGTACATGTATGCCCTGCTGACTGCAAATTTTCAGGTCAATTGGACTTGTAGTTTCAGAGAATATGTGGATTTTTTTTCAGAAGAGACGTAAGAACAATAATAAAATAAAAATTTTCTTGAATAATTGAGAGTTTGTTCCTTCAATAAACTGTCATAAATAAACAGTCATACATATTGATTGATTGATTAGTTGGTTGATTGATTGGTTGGTTGGTTGGTTTGTTGGTTGGTTGATTAAACACGTTTGATAGGGTCACTTAGAACAAGGGGAAAAAGACCTCAAGAGACCTTGCATCCCGTATTAAACGCATGACACGGAAACATACATTAAGTGATTGATTGGTTGGTTGGTTGGTTGGTTAAACACGTTGGTTAAACATGTTGGTTTAACACGTTGGTTAAACACGTTGGCTGGTTAAACACGTTTGATAGGCTCAATTTAAACAAGCGAAAAAAAACCATCTTGGATCCCGTATTTAACACATGAAACGGAAACATGCATTGATTTATTTATTGGTTGGTTGGTTGGTTGGTTGGTTAAACACGTTGGTTAAACATGTCGGTTAAACACGTAGTTTAAACAAGTTGGCTGGTTAATCACGTTTGATAGGCTCAATTTTAACAAGCGAAAAAAAACCATCTCGGATCCCGTATTTAACACATGAAACGGAAACATGCATTGATTGATTGATTGGTTGGTTGGTTGGTTAAACACGTTGGTTAAACACATTGGATAGGCTCAAAATTGGATCCCGTATTTAACACATGAAACGGAAACATGCATTGATTGATTGATTGGTTGGTTGGTTGGTTGGTTGGTTGGTTGGTTGGTTGGTTGGTTGGTTGGTTGGTTAAACACGTTGGTTAAACACATTGGATAGGCTCAAAATTGGATCCCGTATTTAACACATGAAACGGAAACATGCATTGATTGATTGATTGGTTGGTTGGTTGGTTGGTTGGTTGGTTGGTTGGTTGGTTAAACACGTTGGTTAAACACATTGGATAGGCTCAAAATTGGATCCCGTATTTAACACATGAAACGGAAACATGCATTGATTGATTGATTGGTTGGTTGGTTAAACATGTTGGTTAAACACGTTGGTTAATCATATTGGTTGAACACCTTGGTTAAACATATTGGTTAAACACGTTGGCTGGTTAAACACGTTGGATAAGCTCAATTTAAACAAGCGAAAAAAAAACATCTTGGATCCCGTATTTAACACATGAAACGGAAACATGCATTGATTGATTGATTGCTTGATTGGTTGGGTGGTTGGTTGGTTAAACATGTTGGTTAAACACGTTGGTTAAACACGTTGGCTGGTTAAACACGTTAGATAGGCTCAATTTAAACAAGCGAAAAAAACCATCTTGGATGGTTGGTTGGTTGGTTGGTTGGTAAGTTGGTTAAACACGTTGGTTAAACACGTTGGTTAAACATGTTGGTTAAACACGTTGGTTAAACACGTTGGCTGGTTAACACGTTAGATAGGCTCAATTTAAACGAGCGAAAAAAAAAAACATCTTGGATGCCGTATTTAACACATGAAACGGAAACGCATTGATTGATTGATTGGTTGGTTGGTTAAACACGTTGGTTAAACACGTTTGATAGGCTCAATTAAAACAAGCGAAAAAAAAGAGACCTTGAATCCCGTATCAAACACATGAAACGGAAACATTGATTGATTGATTGATTGATTGATTGATTGGTTGATTGATTGGTTGGTTGGTTGGTTGGTTGGTTGGTTGGTTGGTTGATTGGTTGGTTGGTTGGTTGGTTGGTTGGTTGGTTGGTTGGTTGGTTGAAAATCAAACACACATAAAACTGTTTAAATAGTGCCAAAACCACATAACTTGATGACCTTGACCTTTGACCTTGTGACCTTCGTCAAGGTCATTGCTCCACAAGGTCATTGCAAAAGACCCAATGGGTCAAGGACCTTTGTTTAAGAGTTTTGCCTAAATATGGCTTTTTAAAAACCATCGATGGGAGTTATGTCCCTTACATGATGGTAAAATCAATATAGTCATAATGTAAAAAAGTTGCCCCTTGAAGTACTTAACATTTTTCACTGCTTAAATTTTCTGTATCTATAACCATTCAAGAATTATAGGGAAATCAAAGACATATGAAAATCTAAAATATGACCTTGACCTTTGACCTTGACCTAATTTTCTAAGTTAGGAATCAGGGGACTCAAATAAAAACATTTCAGGGTTATACGGTTAACGGTTTATGAGTTAAAAAAACATACCGACAAATTTATTCCGTAAAGATAGATAACTCCTATAAAATTTCATCGAATCGCTTCGATCCAAATTAGCCAAAATTTTCTGAGGATGTAACGAATAATTTGTAAAAAGAATTTTGTCGCTATCTTTTTTTGTTACGAAGGAGATGCACACACATGATAAACAGTGAATAGGGAGATAACTCTTACAGAGAAAATTGTTCGTCTTAGCAGGGTGAAATTTAAAAGCGCATAAACTATACGATACAATATGAGAAATATCTAAGCGACATATTGCGAAACAAACATTTATCGCAAGAACAAAAGTTGGCGGAAAAAAAAAAATAATAATAATAATAATAATAATAATAATCAGAACAAATACAATAAGTCTTTCCACAGAAAAGTGGAAAGACTTAATAAATATAAAGCAATTGTTTTGAAAACAATTGTTAGGCAGTCTTTCCCCTCTGATGAATGGATAATTGGGTTTTTTTATTGATTGATTTGGAAAAAAAGGGGGGGGGGGGGTATTTGTTTGTTTGTTTGTTTTTGTAAAGGGTCTATATTATTATGTTACCGGAGAAGTTTCATGTTTAGTTTGGAAAGTTTTTCTTTTATTTTAGATACAGCGCGCGCGCAATATTGAGGAGACATCACGTGACGCGGGTTTATATTAAGAAAAACTTAGTCTTTTAATTTCTTTTTAGGTCGGGACCTTGAACAGACAACATGTCTAGAGATGGAATGTACACAATGTAATTTTTTTGTCATTGTAGGAAATTGACATTTTGATCACAGTTCACCAGCAGTGCATGTTTTGGATTTAATCGATCCGGTGTAACTTTAAAACACATTTAATGATTATTTTTTGATAATGTCCATTTTTCAGCACCTGTTTGTAACACAGATTAGTATTTCAATCTCGGAGCGGACATTTTATTGTAGGTTTTTACTGAGATTGACGGACCTAGCAAGCGATTTTTACGGCATTGCCATTTTTTTTTTCTAGGAAAAGTCTTGAGAGATATCTGCAAAAAGTTTTTTTATGAACCTTCAGTACATGTATGCCCTGCTGACTGCAAATTTTCAGGTCAATTGGACTTGTAGTTTCAGAGAATATGTGGATTTTTTTTCAGAAGAGACGTAAGAACAATAATAAAATAAAAATTTTCTTGAATAATTGAGAGTTTGTTCCTTCAATAAACTGTCATAAATAAACAGTCATACATATTGATTGATTGATTAGTTGGTTGATTGATTGGTTGGTTGGTTGGTTTGTTGGTTGGTTGATTAAACACGTTTGATAGGGTCACTTAGAACAAGGGGAAAAAGACCTCAAGAGACCTTGCATCCCGTATTAAACGCATGACACGGAAACATACATTAAGTGATTGATTGGTTGGTTGGTTGGTTGGTTAAACACGTTGGTTAAACATGTTGGTTTAACACGTTGGTTAAACACGTTGGCTGGTTAAACACGTTTGATAGGCTCAATTTAAACAAGCGAAAAAAAACCATCTTGGATCCCGTATTTAACACATGAAACGGAAACATGCATTGATTTATTTATTGGTTGGTTGGTTGGTTGGTTGGTTAAACACGTTGGTTAAACATGTCGGTTAAACACGTAGTTTAAACAAGTTGGCTGGTTAATCACGTTTGATAGGCTCAATTTTAACAAGCGAAAAAAAACCATCTCGGATCCCGTATTTAACACATGAAACGGAAACATGCATTGATTGATTGATTGGTTGGTTGGTTGGTTAAACACGTTGGTTAAACACATTGGATAGGCTCAAAATTGGATCCCGTATTTAACACATGAAACGGAAACATGCATTGATTGATTGATTGGTTGGTTGGTTGGTTGGTTGGTTGGTTGGTTGGTTGGTTGGTTGGTTGGTTGGTTAAACACGTTGGTTAAACACATTGGATAGGCTCAAAATTGGATCCCGTATTTAACACATGAAACGGAAACATGCATTGATTGATTGATTGGTTGGTTGGTTGGTTGGTTGGTTGGTTGGTTGGTTGGTTAAACACGTTGGTTAAACACATTGGATAGGCTCAAAATTGGATCCCGTATTTAACACATGAAACGGAAACATGCATTGATTGATTGATTGGTTGGTTGGTTAAACATGTTGGTTAAACACGTTGGTTAATCATATTGGTTGAACACCTTGGTTAAACATATTGGTTAAACACGTTGGCTGGTTAAACACGTTGGATAAGCTCAATTTAAACAAGCGAAAAAAAAACATCTTGGATCCCGTATTTAACACATGAAACGGAAACATGCATTGATTGATTGATTGCTTGATTGGTTGGGTGGTTGGTTGGTTAAACATGTTGGTTAAACACGTTGGTTAAACACGTTGGCTGGTTAAACACGTTAGATAGGCTCAATTTAAACAAGCGAAAAAAACCATCTTGGATGGTTGGTTGGTTGGTTGGTTGGTAAGTTGGTTAAACACGTTGGTTAAACACGTTGGTTAAACATGTTGGTTAAACACGTTGGTTAAACACGTTGGCTGGTTAACACGTTAGATAGGCTCAATTTAAACGAGCGAAAAAAAAAAACATCTTGGATGCCGTATTTAACACATGAAACGGAAACGCATTGATTGATTGATTGGTTGGTTGGTTAAACACGTTGGTTAAACACGTTTGATAGGCTCAATTAAAACAAGCGAAAAAAAAGAGACCTTGAATCCCGTATCAAACACATGAAACGGAAACATTGATTGATTGATTGATTGATTGATTGATTGGTTGATTGATTGGTTGGTTGGTTGGTTGGTTGGTTGGTTGGTTGGTTGATTGGTTGGTTGGTTGGTTGGTTGGTTGGTTGGTTGGTTGGTTGGTTGAAAATCAAACACACATAAAACTGTTTAAATAGTGCCAAAACCACATAACTTGATGACCTTGACCTTTGACCTTGTGACCTTCGTCAAGGTCATTGCTCCACAAGGTCATTGCAAAAGACCCAATGGGTCAAGGACCTTTGTTTAAGAGTTTTGCCTAAATATGGCTTTTTAAAAACCATCGATGGGAGTTATGTCCCTTACATGATGGTAAAATCAATATAGTCATAATGTAAAAAAGTTGCCCCTTGAAGTACTTAACATTTTTCACTGCTTTAAATTTTCTGTATCTATAACCATTCAAGAATTATAGGGAAATCAAAGACATATGAAAATCTAAAATATGACCTTGACCTTTGACCTTGACCTAATTTTCTAAGTTAGGAATCAGGGGACTCAAATAAAAACATTTCAGGGTTATACGGTTAACGGTTTATGAGTTAAAAAAACATACCGACAAATTTATTCCGTAAAGATAGATAACTCCTATAAAATTTCATCGAATCGCTTCGATCCAAATTAGCCAAAATTTTCTGAGGATGTAACGAATAATTTGTAAAAAGAATTTTGTCGCTATCTTTTTTTGTTACGAAGGAGATGCACACACATGATAAACAGTGAATAGGGAGATAACTCTTACAGAGAAAATTGTTCGTCTTAGCAGGGTGAAATTTAAAAGCGCATAAACTATACGATACAATATGAGAAATATCTAAGCGACATATTGCGAAACAAACATTTATCGCAAGAACAAAAGTTGGCGGAAAAAAAAAAATAATAATAATAATAATAATAATAATAATCAGAACAAATACAATAAGTCTTTCCACAGAAAAGTGGAAAGACTTAATAATAAATATAAAGCAATTGTTTTGAAAACAATTGTTAGGCAGTCTTTCCCCTCTGATGAATGGATAATTGGGTTTTTTTATTGATTGATTTGGAAAAAAAAAGGGGGGGGGTATTTGTTTGTTTGTTTGTTTTTGTAAAGGGTCTATATTATTATGTTACCGGAGAAGTTTCATGTTTAGTTTGGAAGTTTTTCTTTTATTTTAGATACAGCGCGCGCGCAATATTGAGGAGACATCACGTGACGCGGGTTTATATTAAGAAAAACTTAGTCTTTTAATTTCTTTTTAGGTCGGGACCTTGAACAGACAACATGTCTAGAGATGGAATGTACACATGTAATTTCTTTTGTCATTGTAGGAAATTGACATTTTGATCACAGTTCACCAGCAGTGCATGTTTTGGATTTAATTGTTCCGGTGTAACTTTAATACACATTTAATGATTATTTTTTGATAATGTCCATTTTTCAGCACCTGTTTGTAACACAGATTAGTATTTCAATCTCGGAGCGGACATTTTATTGTAGGTTTTTACTGAGATTGACGGACCAAGCAAGCGATTTTTACGGCATTGCGATTTCTTTTTTCTAGGAAAAGTCTTGAGAGATATCTGCAAAAGGTTTTTTTATGAACCTTCAGTACATGTATGCCCTGCTGACTGCAAATTTTCAGGTCGATTGGGACTTGTAGTTTCAGAGAATATGTGGATTTTTTTTCAGAAGAGACGTAAGAACAATAATAAAATAAAAATTTTCTTGAATAATTGAGAGTTTGTTCCTTCAATAAACTGTCATAAATAAACAGTCATACATATTGATTGATTGATTAGTTGGTTGATTGATTGGTTGGTTGGTTGGTTTGTTGGTTGGTTGATTAAACACGTTTGATAGGGTCACTTAGAACAAGGGGAAAAAGACCTCAAGAGACCTTGCATCCCGTATTAAACGCATGACACGGAAACATACATTAAGTGATTGATTGGTTGGTTGGTTGGTTGGTTGGTTAAACACATTGGTTAAACATGTTGGTTTAACACGTTGGTTTAAACACGTTGGCTGGTTAAACACGTTTGATGGGCTCAATTTAAACAAGCGAAAAAAAACCATCTTGGATCCCGTATTTAACACATGAAACGGAAACATGCATTGATTTATTTATTGGGTGGTTGGTTGGTTGGTTAAACACGTTGGTTAAACATGTCGGTTAAACACGTAGTTTAAACACGTTGGCTGGTTAAACACGTTTGATAGGCTCAATTTTAACAAACGAAAAAAAACCATCTCGGATCCCGTATTTAACACATGAAACGGAAACATGCATTGATTGATTGATTGGTTGGTTGGTTGGTTGGTTAAACACGTTGGTTAAACACGTTGGTTAAACATATTGGTTTAACACCTTGGTTAAACATATTGGTTAAACACGTTGGCTGGTTAAACACGTTGGATAGGCTCAATTTAAACAAGCGAAAAAAAACATCTTGGATCCCGTATTTAACACATGAAACGGAAACATGCATTGATTGATTGATTGATTGATTGGTTGGTTGGTTGGGTGGTTGGTTGGTTAAACATGTTGGTTAAACACGTTGGTTAAACACGTTGGCTGGTTAAACACGTTAGATAGGCTCAATTTAAACAAGCGAAAAAAACCATCTTGGATCCCGTATTTAACACATGAAACGCAAACATGCATTGATTGGTTGGTTGGTTGGTTGGTTGGTTGGTTGGGTTGGTTGGTAGGTTGGTTAAACACGTTGGTTAAACATGTTGGTTAAACACGTTGGTTAAACACGTTGGCTGGTTAACACGTTAGATAGGCTCAATTTAAACGAGCGAAAAAAACCATCTTGGATCCCGTATTTAACACATGAAACGGAAACATGCATTGATTGATTGATTGATTGATTGGTTGGGTGGTTGGTTGGTTGGTTAAACATGTTGGTTAAACACGTTGGTTAAACACGTTGGCTGGTTAAACACGTTAGATAGGCTCAATTTAAACGAGCGAAACAAAAACATCTTGGATCCCGTATTTAACACATGAAACGGAAACATGCATTGATTGATTGATTGATTGGTTGGTTGGTTGGTTGGTTGGTTGGTTGATTGGTTGGTTAAACACGTTGGTTAAACACGTTAGTTAAACATATTTGTTAAACATGTTGGTTAAACACGTTTGATAGGCTCAATTAAAACAAGCGAAAAAAAAAGAGACGTTGAATCCCGTATCAAACACATGAAACGGAAACATTGATTGATTGATTGATTGATTGATTGATTGATTGATTGATTGGTTGGTTGGTTGGTGGTTGGTTGGTTGGTTGGTTGGTTGGTTGGTTGGTTGGTTGGTTGGTTGGTTGATTGATTGGTTGGTTGGTTGGTTGGTTGGTTGGTTGGTTGGTTGAAATTCAAACACACATAAAACTGTTTAAATAGTGCCAAAACCACATAATTTGATGACCTTGACCTTTGACCTTGTGCCCTTCGTCAAGGTCATTGCTCCACAAGGTCATTGCAAAAGACCCTATGGGTCAAGGACCTTTGTTTAAGAGTTTTGCCTAAATATGGCTTTTTAAAAACCATCGATGGGAGTTATGTCCCTTACATGATGGTAAAATCAATATAGTCATAATGTAAAAAGTTGCCCCTTGAAGTACTTAACATTTTTCACTGCTTAAATTTTCTGTATCTATAACCATTCAAGAATTATAGGGAAATCAAAGACATATGAAAATCTAAAATATGACCTTGACCTTTGACCTTGACCTAATTTTCTAAGTTAGGAATCAGGGGACTCAAATAAAAACATTCCAGGGTTATACGGTTAACGGTTTATGAGTTAAAAAAACATACCGACAAATTTATTCCGTAAAGATAGATAACTCCTATAAAATTTCATCGAATCGCTTCCATCCAAATTAGCCAAAATTTTCTGAGGATGTAACGAACAATTTGTAAAAAGAATTTTGTCGCTATCTTTTTTTGTTACGAAGGAGATGCACACACAT
>NW_027267350.1:0-18060 GCF_963676685.1 Mytilus edulis | reverse complement strand
ACACGATACAAGAAAGTATTAAATACCGTATAGGTTACAATACACCATTAGATTTTATGGGCGCAGCCATTTTATGAGCATAACATGGTATTCAGAATTAAAAGTATGGCTTATCCTGATTGGTCGATATGTGCGCCCGTTATTTTTTATTTTTAGAGACTTCGTGCACTCTGCTTTATACAAAAGGCAAATAAAAATTATTCCGTAGCCCTAAAGGCACTGAGATGACTTTTCAATGCTAGGACAAGACACCTATTTTTAAGGGCAAAATTGATAGGCATGGGAGATAAGTACAAAATACGCTAAGAAAAGCAACGCGAACCTATATTTTTGGGACCAAAAAATACTGTCCTAATAACTTTTCTTTGATTCTAGCAAGGTTTCGTTAAAAAAAATCAACTTTCTAAAGTCTGTATCTCGAAAAAGGCTACCATTGTCGCCTATGGGGAAATTAATTGTTTATTTCAATCTATACAGCATCGACATTTCTTTATCATAGTGCTCAAAAAGTGTCAAAAACAGTCATTTTACTTGACATTTGATGTGAAACCGTATTTTTTTGTGACAAATGAAATATTGATTATCTAGTTTTTAAGTTATAGTCTGTTTCGTATTTGTATTGTGTTTTACCTTTAGAAACAAGGGTGGGCTCGACTTTTGACTTACTGAGGAACGAATATGTCAATTTCTGAAGTTCTGCTGATTTGTTCGAAAAGAGTAATTACACGTCTAGAGTTTGTGAATATGAATCGATTTTTAAACATAACAATCTCGACCCAAGTGCTGTTTTCGAAATTACCAAATTCAGCGAAAATGTGCGGAAATGACCCCCTTCGAACATTGAAGTGTTCACACGAATAACAAACTAAAAGAACAATAATAAGCATGCCATTTTGTAGTTAACAAACAGTAATCGATGTTAAAACACAAATATTTACACATATTCCATATTTTGAAATGCTATAGTCTGTTTCAAAAATGTACTTTTAGACGAAAATGGTTTCATTTAAAACGGTTGTTCAAAATTCACCGTAGTAGTTACATATTGGATTGGTTTTGGTATCAATATAATCAGTACTTGATGATATATAAAGAATCATTGGAGAAAGTGGGCATTATCTTACGGCCCTTTTTAGCAGTACCGCATTTACTCAAAAAAACTGATTTTTTTCTTCACATTTTTCGACTGGGGTCACCTCCTATAAAAAATTGTGAAAATTCAGAGAGTAATGTCAGAACGTTTTGAAGATGATTTATTTGTGGCATATATATTTGTGCATCTAACGCACTATGAATTACACGATACAAGAAAGTATTAAATACCGTATAGGTTACAATACACCATTAGATTTTATGGGCGCAGCCATTTTATGAGCATAACATGGTATTCAGAATTAAAAGTATGGCTTATCCTGATTGGTCGATATGTGCGCCCGTTATTTTTTATTTTTAGAGACTTCGTGCACTCTGCTTTATACAAAAGGCAAAATAAAAATTATTCCGTAGCCCTAAAGGCACTGAGATGACTTTTCAATGCTAGGACAAGACACCTATTTTTAAGGGCAAAATTGATAGGCATGGGAGATAAGTACAAAATACGCTAAGAAAAGCAACGCGAACCTATATTTTTGGGACCAAAAAATACTGTCCTAATAACTTTTCTTTGATTCTAGCAAGGTTTCGTTAAAAAAAATCAACTTTCTAAAGTCTGTATCTCGAAAAAGGCTACCATTGTCGCCTATGGGGAAATTAATTGTTTATTTCAATCTATACAGCATCGACATTTCTTTATCATAGTGCTCAAAAAGTGTCAAAAACAGTCATTTTACTTGACATTTGATGTGAAACCGTATTTTTTTGTGACAAATGAAATATTGATTATCTAGTTTTTAAGTTATAGTCTGTTTCGTATTTGTATTGTGTTTTACCTTTAGAAACAAGGGTGGGCTCGACTTTTGACTTACTGAGGAACGAATATGTCAATTTCTGAAGTTCTGCTGATTTGTTCGAAAAGAGTAATTACACGTCTAGAGTTTGTGAATATGAATCGATTTTTAAACATAACAATCTCGACCCAAGTGCTGTTTTCGAAATTACCAAATTCAGCGAAAATGTGCGGAAATGACCCCCTTCGAACATTGAAGTGTTCACACGAATAACAAACTAAAAGAACAATAATAAGCATGCCATTTTGTAGTTAACAAACAGTAATCGATGTTAAAACACAAATATTTACACATATTCCATATTTTGAAATGCTATAGTCTGTTTCAAAAATGTACTTTTAGACGAAAATGGTTTCATTTAAAACGGTTGTTCAAAATTCACCGTAGTAGTTACATATTGGATTGGTTTTGGTATCAATATAATCAGTACTTGATGATATATAAAGAATCATTGGAGAAAGTGGGCATTATCTTACGGCCCTTTTTAGCAGTACCGCATTTACTCAAAAAAACTGATTTTTTTCTTCACATTTTTCGACTGGGGTCACCTCCTATAAAAAATTGTGAAAATTCAGAGAGTAATGTCAGAACGTTTTGAAGATGATTTATTTGTGGCATATATATTTGTGCATCTAACGCACTATGAATTACACGATACAAGAAAGTATTAAATACCGTATAGGTTACAATACACCATTAGATTTTATGGGCGCAGCCATTTTATGAGCATAACATGGTATTCAGAATTAAAAGTATGGCTTATCCTGATTGGTCGATATGTGCGCCCGTTATTTTTTATTTTTAGAGACTTCGTGCACTCTGCTTTATACAAAAGGCAAAATAAAAATTATTCCGTAGCCCTAAAGGCACTGAGATGACTTTTCAATGCTAGGACAAGACACCTATTTTTAAGGGCAAAATTGATAGGCATGGGAGATAAGTACAAAATACGCTAAGAAAAGCAACGCGAACCTATATTTTTGGGACCAAAAAATACTGTCCTAATAACTTTTCTTTGATTCTAGCAAGGTTTCGTTAAAAAAAATCAACTTTCTAAAGTCTGTATCTCGAAAAAGGCTACCATTGTCGCCTATGGGGAAATTAATTGTTTATTTCAATCTATACAGCATCGACATTTCTTTATCATAGTGCTCAAAAAGTGTCAAAAACAGTCATTTTACTTGACATTTGATGTGAAACCGTATTTTTTTGTGACAAATGAAATATTGATTATCTAGTTTTTAAGTTATAGTCTGTTTCGTATTTGTATTGTGTTTTACCTTTAGAAACAAGGGTGGGCTCGACTTTTGACTTACTGAGGAACGAATATGTCAATTTCTGAAGTTCTGCTGATTTGTTCGAAAAGAGTAATTACACGTCTAGAGTTTGTGAATATGAATCGATTTTTAAACATAACAATCTCGACCCAAGTGCTGTTTTCGAAATTACCAAATTCAGCGAAAATGTGCGGAAATGACCCCCTTCGAACATTGAAGTGTTCACACGAATAACAAACTAAAAGAACAATAATAAGCATGCCATTTTGTAGTTAACAAACAGTAATCGATGTTAAAACACAAATATTTACACATATTCCATATTTTGAAATGCTATAGTCTGTTTCAAAAATGTACTTTTAGACGAAAATGGTTTCATTTAAAACGGTTGTTCAAAATTCACCGTAGTAGTTACATATTGGATTGGTTTTGGTATCAATATAATCAGTACTTGATGATATATAAAGAATCATTGGAGAAAGTGGGCATTATCTTACGGCCCTTTTTAGCAGTACCGCATTTACTCAAAAAAACTGATTTTTTTCTTCACATTTTTCGACTGGGGTCACCTCCTATAAAAAATTGTGAAAATTCAGAGAGTAATGTCAGAACGTTTTGAAGATGATTTATTTGTGGCATATATATTTGTGCATCTAACGCACTATGAATTACACGATACAAGAAAGTATTAAATACCGTATAGGTTACAATACACCATTAGATTTTATGGGCGCAGCCATTTTATGAGCATAACATGGTATTCAGAATTAAAAGTATGGCTTATCCTGATTGGTCGATATGTGCGCCCGTTATTTTTTATTTTTAGAGACTTCGTGCACTCTGCTTTATACAAAAGGCAAAATAAAAATTATTCCGTAGCCCTAAAGGCACTGAGATGACTTTTCAATGCTAGGACAAGACACCTATTTTTAAGGGCAAAATTGATAGGCATGGGAGATAAGTACAAAATACGCTAAGAAAAGCAACGCGAACCTATATTTTTGGGACCAAAAAATACTGTCCTAATAACTTTTCTTTGATTCTAGCAAGGTTTCGTTAAAAAAAATCAACTTTCTAAAGTCTGTATCTCGAAAAAGGCTACCATTGTCGCCTATGGGGAAATTAATTGTTTATTTCAATCTATACAGCATCGACATTTCTTTATCATAGTGCTCAAAAAGTGTCAAAAACAGTCATTTTACTTGACATTTGATGTGAAACCGTATTTTTTTGTGACAAATGAAATATTGATTATCTAGTTTTTAAGTTATAGTCTGTTTCGTATTTGTATTGTGTTTTACCTTTAGAAACAAGGGTGGGCTCGACTTTTGACTTACTGAGGAACGAATATGTCAATTTCTGAAGTTCTGCTGATTTGTTCGAAAAGAGTAATTACACGTCTAGAGTTTGTGAATATGAATCGATTTTTAAACATAACAATCTCGACCCAAGTGCTGTTTTCGAAATTACCAAATTCAGCGAAAATGTGCGGAAATGACCCCCTTCGAACATTGAAGTGTTCACACGAATAACAAACTAAAAGAACAATAATAAGCATGCCATTTTGTAGTTAACAAACAGTAATCGATGTTAAAACACAAATATTTACACATATTCCATATTTTGAAATGCTATAGTCTGTTTCAAAAATGTACTTTTAGACGAAAATGGTTTCATTTAAAACGGTTGTTCAAAATTCACCGTAGTAGTTACATATTGGATTGGTTTTGGTATCAATATAATCAGTACTTGATGATATATAAAGAATCATTGGAGAAAGTGGGCATTATCTTACGGCCCTTTTTAGCAGTACCGCATTTACTCAAAAAAACTGATTTTTTTCTTCACATTTTTCGACTGGGGTCACCTCCTATAAAAAATTGTGAAAATTCAGAGAGTAATGTCAGAACGTTTTGAAGATGATTTATTTGTGGCATATATATTTGTGCATCTAACGCACTATGAATTACACGATACAAGAAAGTATTAAATACCGTATAGGTTACAATACACCATTAGATTTTATGGGCGCAGCCATTTTATGAGCATAACATGGTATTCAGAATTAAAAGTATGGCTTATCCTGATTGGTCGATATGTGCGCCCGTTATTTTTTATTTTTAGAGACTTCGTGCACTCTGCTTTATACAAAAGGCAAAATAAAAATTATTCCGTAGCCCTAAAGGCACTGAGATGACTTTTCAATGCTAGGACAAGACACCTATTTTTAAGGGCAAAATTGATAGGCATGGGAGATAAGTACAAAATACGCTAAGAAAAGCAACGCGAACCTATATTTTTGGGACCAAAAAATACTGTCCTAATAACTTTTCTTTGATTCTAGCAAGGTTTCGTTAAAAAAAATCAACTTTCTAAAGTCTGTATCTCGAAAAAGGCTACCATTGTCGCCTATGGGGAAATTAATTGTTTATTTCAATCTATACAGCATCGACATTTCTTTATCATAGTGCTCAAAAAGTGTCAAAAACAGTCATTTTACTTGACATTTGATGTGAAACCGTATTTTTTTGTGACAAATGAAATATTGATTATCTAGTTTTTAAGTTATAGTCTGTTTCGTATTTGTATTGTGTTTTACCTTTAGAAACAAGGGTGGGCTCGACTTTTGACTTACTGAGGAACGAATATGTCAATTTCTGAAGTTCTGCTGATTTGTTCGAAAAGAGTAATTACACGTCTAGAGTTTGTGAATATGAATCGATTTTTAAACATAACAATCTCGACCCAAGTGCTGTTTTCGAAATTACCAAATTCAGCGAAAATGTGCGGAAATGACCCCCTTCGAACATTGAAGTGTTCACACGAATAACAAACTAAAAGAACAATAATAAGCATGCCATTTTGTAGTTAACAAACAGTAATCGATGTTAAAACACAAATATTTACACATATTCCATATTTTGAAATGCTATAGTCTGTTTCAAAAATGTACTTTTAGACGAAAATGGTTTCATTTAAAACGGTTGTTCAAAATTCACCGTAGTAGTTACATATTGGATTGGTTTTGGTATCAATATAATCAGTACTTGATGATATATAAAGAATCATTGGAGAAAGTGGGCATTATCTTACGGCCCTTTTTAGCAGTACCGCATTTACTCAAAAAAACTGATTTTTTTCTTCACATTTTTCGACTGGGGTCACCTCCTATAAAAAATTGTGAAAATTCAGAGAGTAATGTCAGAACGTTTTGAAGATGATTTATTTGTGGCATATATATTTGTGCATCTAACGCACTATGAATTACACGATACAAGAAAGTATTAAATACCGTATAGGTTACAATACACCATTAGATTTTATGGGCGCAGCCATTTTATGAGCATAACATGGTATTCAGAATTAAAAGTATGGCTTATCCTGATTGGTCGATATGTGCGCCCGTTATTTTTTATTTTTAGAGACTTCGTGCACTCTGCTTTATACAAAAGGCAAAATAAAAATTATTCCGTAGCCCTAAAGGCACTGAGATGACTTTTCAATGCTAGGACAAGACACCTATTTTTAAGGGCAAAATTGATAGGCATGGGAGATAAGTACAAAATACGCTAAGAAAAGCAACGCGAACCTATATTTTTGGGACCAAAAAATACTGTCCTAATAACTTTTCTTTGATTCTAGCAAGGTTTCGTTAAAAAAAATCAACTTTCTAAAGTCTGTATCTCGAAAAAGGCTACCATTGTCGCCTATGGGGAAATTAATTGTTTATTTCAATCTATACAGCATCGACATTTCTTTATCATAGTGCTCAAAAAGTGTCAAAAACAGTCATTTTACTTGACATTTGATGTGAAACCGTATTTTTTTGTGACAAATGAAATATTGATTATCTAGTTTTTAAGTTATAGTCTGTTTCGTATTTGTATTGTGTTTTACCTTTAGAAACAAGGGTGGGCTCGACTTTTGACTTACTGAGGAACGAATATGTCAATTTCTGAAGTTCTGCTGATTTGTTCGAAAAGAGTAATTACACGTCTAGAGTTTGTGAATATGAATCGATTTTTAAACATAACAATCTCGACCCAAGTGCTGTTTTCGAAATTACCAAATTCAGCGAAAATGTGCGGAAATGACCCCCTTCGAACATTGAAGTGTTCACACGAATAACAAACTAAAAGAACAATAATAAGCATGCCATTTTGTAGTTAACAAACAGTAATCGATGTTAAAACACAAATATTTACACATATTCCATATTTTGAAATGCTATAGTCTGTTTCAAAAATGTACTTTTAGACGAAAATGGTTTCATTTAAAACGGTTGTTCAAAATTCACCGTAGTAGTTACATATTGGATTGGTTTTGGTATCAATATAATCAGTACTTGATGATATATAAAGAATCATTGGAGAAAGTGGGCATTATCTTACGGCCCTTTTTAGCAGTACCGCATTTACTCAAAAAAACTGATTTTTTTCTTCACATTTTTCGACTGGGGTCACCTCCTATAAAAAATTGTGAAAATTCAGAGAGTAATGTCAGAACGTTTTGAAGATGATTTATTTGTGGCATATATATTTGTGCATCTAACGCACTATGAATTACACGATACAAGAAAGTATTAAATACCGTATAGGTTACAATACACCATTAGATTTTATGGGCGCAGCCATTTTATGAGCATAACATGGTATTCAGAATTAAAAGTATGGCTTATCCTGATTGGTCGATATGTGCGCCCGTTATTTTTTATTTTTAGAGACTTCGTGCACTCTGCTTTATACAAAAGGCAAAATAAAAATTATTCCGTAGCCCTAAAGGCACTGAGATGACTTTTCAATGCTAGGACAAGACACCTATTTTTAAGGGCAAAATTGATAGGCATGGGAGATAAGTACAAAATACGCTAAGAAAAGCAACGCGAACCTATATTTTTGGGACCAAAAAATACTGTCCTAATAACTTTTCTTTGATTCTAGCAAGGTTTCGTTAAAAAAAATCAACTTTCTAAAGTCTGTATCTCGAAAAAGGCTACCATTGTCGCCTATGGGGAAATTAATTGTTTATTTCAATCTATACAGCATCGACATTTCTTTATCATAGTGCTCAAAAAGTGTCAAAAACAGTCATTTTACTTGACATTTGATGTGAAACCGTATTTTTTTGTGACAAATGAAATATTGATTATCTAGTTTTTAAGTTATAGTCTGTTTCGTATTTGTATTGTGTTTTACCTTTAGAAACAAGGGTGGGCTCGACTTTTGACTTACTGAGGAACGAATATGTCAATTTCTGAAGTTCTGCTGATTTGTTCGAAAAGAGTAATTACACGTCTAGAGTTTGTGAATATGAATCGATTTTTAAACATAACAATCTCGACCCAAGTGCTGTTTTCGAAATTACCAAATTCAGCGAAAATGTGCGGAAATGACCCCCTTCGAACATTGAAGTGTTCACACGAATAACAAACTAAAAGAACAATAATAAGCATGCCATTTTGTAGTTAACAAACAGTAATCGATGTTAAAACACAAATATTTACACATATTCCATATTTTGAAATGCTATAGTCTGTTTCAAAAATGTACTTTTAGACGAAAATGGTTTCATTTAAAACGGTTGTTCAAAATTCACCGTAGTAGTTACATATTGGATTGGTTTTGGTATCAATATAATCAGTACTTGATGATATATAAAGAATCATTGGAGAAAGTGGGCATTATCTTACGGCCCTTTTTAGCAGTACCGCATTTACTCAAAAAAACTGATTTTTTTCTTCACATTTTTCGACTGGGGTCACCTCCTATAAAAAATTGTGAAAATTCAGAGAGTAATGTCAGAACGTTTTGAAGATGATTTATTTGTGGCATATATATTTGTGCATCTAACGCACTATGAATTACACGATACAAGAAAGTATTAAATACCGTATAGGTTACAATACACCATTAGATTTTATGGGCGCAGCCATTTTATGAGCATAACATGGTATTCAGAATTAAAAGTATGGCTTATCCTGATTGGTCGATATGTGCGCCCGTTATTTTTTATTTTTAGAGACTTCGTGCACTCTGCTTTATACAAAAGGCAAAATAAAAATTATTCCGTAGCCCTAAAGGCACTGAGATGACTTTTCAATGCTAGGACAAGACACCTATTTTTAAGGGCAAAATTGATAGGCATGGGAGATAAGTACAAAATACGCTAAGAAAAGCAACGCGAACCTATATTTTTGGGACCAAAAAATACTGTCCTAATAACTTTTCTTTGATTCTAGCAAGGTTTCGTTAAAAAAAATCAACTTTCTAAAGTCTGTATCTCGAAAAAGGCTACCATTGTCGCCTATGGGGAAATTAATTGTTTATTTCAATCTATACAGCATCGACATTTCTTTATCATAGTGCTCAAAAAGTGTCAAAAACAGTCATTTTACTTGACATTTGATGTGAAACCGTATTTTTTTGTGACAAATGAAATATTGATTATCTAGTTTTTAAGTTATAGTCTGTTTCGTATTTGTATTGTGTTTTACCTTTAGAAACAAGGGTGGGCTCGACTTTTGACTTACTGAGGAACGAATATGTCAATTTCTGAAGTTCTGCTGATTTGTTCGAAAAGAGTAATTACACGTCTAGAGTTTGTGAATATGAATCGATTTTTAAACATAACAATCTCGACCCAAGTGCTGTTTTCGAAATTACCAAATTCAGCGAAAATGTGCGGAAATGACCCCCTTCGAACATTGAAGTGTTCACACGAATAACAAACTAAAAGAACAATAATAAGCATGCCATTTTGTAGTTAACAAACAGTAATCGATGTTAAAACACAAATATTTACACATATTCCATATTTTGAAATGCTATAGTCTGTTTCAAAAATGTACTTTTAGACGAAAATGGTTTCATTTAAAACGGTTGTTCAAAATTCACCGTAGTAGTTACATATTGGATTGGTTTTGGTATCAATATAATCAGTACTTGATGATATATAAAGAATCATTGGAGAAAGTGGGCATTATCTTACGGCCCTTTTTAGCAGTACCGCATTTACTCAAAAAAACTGATTTTTTTCTTCACATTTTTCGACTGGGGTCACCTCCTATAAAAAATTGTGAAAATTCAGAGAGTAATGTCAGAACGTTTTGAAGATGATTTATTTGTGGCATATATATTTGTGCATCTAACGCACTATGAATTACACGATACAAGAAAGTATTAAATACCGTATAGGTTACAATACACCATTAGATTTTATGGGCGCAGCCATTTTATGAGCATAACATGGTATTCAGAATTAAAAGTATGGCTTATCCTGATTGGTCGATATGTGCGCCCGTTATTTTTTATTTTTAGAGACTTCGTGCACTCTGCTTTATACAAAAGGCAAAATAAAAATTATTCCGTAGCCCTAAAGGCACTGAGATGACTTTTCAATGCTAGGACAAGACACCTATTTTTAAGGGCAAAATTGATAGGCATGGGAGATAAGTACAAAATACGCTAAGAAAAGCAACGCGAACCTATATTTTTGGGACCAAAAAATACTGTCCTAATAACTTTTCTTTGATTCTAGCAAGGTTTCGTTAAAAAAAATCAACTTTCTAAAGTCTGTATCTCGAAAAAGGCTACCATTGTCGCCTATGGGGAAATTAATTGTTTATTTCAATCTATACAGCATCGACATTTCTTTATCATAGTGCTCAAAAGTGTCAAAAACAGTCATTTTACTTGACATTTGATGTGAAACCGTATTTTTTGTGACAAATGAAATATTGATTATCTAGTTTTTAAGTTATAGTCTGTTTCGTATTTGTATTGTGTTTTACCTTTAGAAACAAGGGTGGGCTCGACTTTTGACTTACTGAGGAACGAATATGTCAATTTCTGAAGTTCTGCTGATTTGTTCGAAAAGAGTAATTACACGTCTAGAGTTTGTGAATATGAATCGATTTTTAAACATAACAATCTCGACCCAAGTGCTGTTTTCGAAATTACCAAATTCAGCGAAAATGTGCGGAAATGACCCCCTTCGAACATTGAAGTGTTCACACGAATAACAAACTAAAAGAACAATAATAAGCATGCCATTTTGTAGTTAACAAACAGTAATCGATGTTAAAACACAAATATTTACACATATTCCATATTTTGAAATGCTATAGTCTGTTTCAAAAATGTACTTTTAGACGAAAATGGTTTCATTTAAAACGGTTGTTCAAAATTCACCGTAGTAGTTACATATTGGATTGGTTTTGGTATCAATATAATCAGTACTTGATGATATATAAAGAATCATTGGAGAAAGTGGGCATTATCTTACGGCCCTTTTTAGCAGTACCGCATTTACTCAAAAAAACTGATTTTTTTCTTCACATTTTTCGACTGGGGTCACCTCCTATAAAAAATTGTGAAAATTCAGAGAGTAATGTCAGAACGTTTTGAAGATGATTTATTTGTGGCATATATATTTGTGCATCTAACGCACTATGAATTACACGATACAAGAAAGTATTAAATACCGTATAGGTTACAATACACCATTAGATTTTATGGGCGCAGCCATTTTATGAGCATAACATGGTATTCAGAATTAAAAGTATGGCTTATCCTGATTGGTCGATATGTGCGCCCGTTATTTTTTATTTTTAGAGACTTCGTGCACTCTGCTTTATACAAAAGGCAAAATAAAAATTATTCCGTAGCCCTAAAGGCACTGAGATGACTTTTCAATGCTAGGACAAGACACCTATTTTTAAGGGCAAAATTGATAGGCATGGGAGATAAGTACAAAATACGCTAAGAAAAGCAACGCGAACCTATATTTTTGGGACCAAAAAATACTGTCCTAATAACTTTTCTTTGATTCTAGCAAGGTTTCGTTAAAAAAAAATCAACTTTCTAAAGTCTGTATCTCGAAAAAGGCTACCATTGTCGCCTATGGGGAAATTAATTGTTTATTTCAATCTATACAGCATCGACATTTCTTTATCATAGTGCTCAAAAAGTGTCAAAAACAGTCATTTTACTTGACATTTGATGTGAAACCGTATTTTTTTGTGACAAATGAAATATTGATTATCTAGTTTTTAAGTTATAGTCTGTTTCGTATTTGTATTGTGTTTTACCTTTAGAAACAAGGGTGGGCTCGACTTTTGACTTACTGAGGAACGAATATGTCAATTTCTGAAGTTCTGCTGATTTGTTCGAAAAGAGTAATTACACGTCTAGAGTTTGTGAATATGAATCGATTTTTAAACATAACAATCTCGACCCAAGTGCTGTTTTCGAAATTACCAAATTCAGCGAAAATGTGCGGAAATGACCCCCTTCGAACATTGAAGTGTTCACACGAATAACAAACTAAAAGAACAATAATAAGCATGCCATTTTGTAGTTAACAAACAGTAATCGATGTTAAAACACAAATATTTACACATATTCCATATTTTGAAATGCTATAGTCTGTTTCAAAAATGTACTTTTAGACGAAAATGGTTTCATTTAAAACGGTTGTTCAAAATTCACCGTAGTAGTTACATATTGGATTGGTTTTGGTATCAATATAATCAGTACTTGATGATATATAAAGAATCATTGGAGAAAGTGGGCATTATCTTACGGCCCTTTTTAGCAGTACCGCATTTACTCAAAAAAACTGATTTTTTTCTTCACATTTTTCGACTGGGGTCACCTCCTATAAAAAATTGTGAAAATTCAGAGAGTAATGTCAGAACGTTTTGAAGATGATTTATTTGTGGCATATATATTTGTGCATCTAACGCACTATGAATTACACGATACAAGAAAGTATTAAATACCGTATAGGTTACAATACACCATTAGATTTTATGGGCGCAGCCATTTTATGAGCATAACATGGTATTCAGAATTAAAAGTATGGCTTATCCTGATTGGTCGATATGTGCGCCCGTTATTTTTTATTTTTAGAGACTTCGTGCACTCTGCTTTATACAAAAGGCAAAAAATAAAAATTATTCCGTAGCCCTAAAGGCACTGAGATGACTTTTCAATGCTAGGACAAGACACCTATTTTTAAGGGCAAAATTGATAGGCATGGGAGATAAGTACAAAATACGCTAAGAAAAGCAACGCGAACCTATATTTTTGGGACCAAAAAATACTGTCCTAATAACTTTTCTTTGATTCTAGCAAGGTTTCGTTAAAAAAAATCAACTTTCTAAAGTCTGTATCTCGAAAAAGGCTACCATTGTCGCCTATGGGGAAATTAATTGTTTATTTCAATCTATACAGCATCGACATTTCTTTATCATAGTGCTCAAAAAGTGTCAAAAACAGTCATTTTACTTGACATTTGATGTGAAACCGTATTTTTTTGTGACAAATGAAATATTGATTATCTAGTTTTTAAGTTATAGTCTGTTTCGTATTTGTATTGTGTTTTACCTTTAGAAACAAGGGTGGGCTCGACTTTTGACTTACTGAGGAACGAATATGTCAATTTCTGAAGTTCTGCTGATTTGTTCGAAAAGAGTAATTACACGTCTAGAGTTTGTGAATATGAATCGATTTTTAAACATAACAATCTCGACCCAAGTGCTGTTTTCGAAATTACCAAATTCAGCGAAAATGTGCGGAAATGACCCCCTTCGAACATTGAAGTGTTCACACGAATAACAAACTAAAAGAACAATAATAAGCATGCCATTTTGTAGTTAACAAACAGTAATCGATGTTAAAACACAAATATTTACACATATTCCATATTTTGAAATGCTATAGTCTGTTTCAAAAATGTACTTTTAGACGAAAATGGTTTCATTTAAAACGGTTGTTCAAAATTCACCGTAGTAGTTACATATTGGATTGGTTTTGGTATCAATATAATCAGTACTTGATGATATATAAAGAATCATTGGAGAAAGTGGGCATTATCTTACGGCCCTTTTTAGCAGTACCGCATTTACTCAAAAAAACTGATTTTTTTCTTCACATTTTTCGACTGGGGTCACCTCCTATAAAAAATTGTGAAAATTCAGAGAGTAATGTCAGAACGTTTTGAAGATGATTTATTTGTGGCATATATATTTGTGCATCTAACGCACTATGAATTACACGATACAAGAAAGTATTAAATACCGTATAGGTTACAATACACCATTAGATTTTATGGGCGCAGCCATTTTATGAGCATAACATGGTATTCAGAATTAAAAGTATGGCTTATCCTGATTGGTCGATATGTGCGCCCGTTATTTTTTATTTTTAGAGACTTCGTGCACTCTGCTTTATACAAAAGGCAAAATAAAAATTATTCCGTAGCCCTAAAGGCACTGAGATGACTTTTCAATGCTAGGACAAGACACCTATTTTTAAGGGCAAAATTGATAGGCATGGGAGATAAGTACAAAATACGCTAAGAAAAGCAACGCGAACCTATATTTTTGGGACCAAAAAATACTGTCCTAATAACTTTTCTTTGATTCTAGCAAGGTTTCGTTAAAAAAAATCAACTTTCTAAAGTCTGTATCTCGAAAAAGGCTACCATTGTCGCCTATGGGGAAATTAATTGTTTATTTCAATCTATACAGCATCGACATTTCTTTATCATAGTGCTCAAAAAGTGTCAAAACAGTCATTTTACTTGACATTTGATGTGAAACCGTATTTTTTTGTGACAAATGAAATATTGATTATCTAGTTTTTAAGTTATAGTCTGTTTCGTATTTGTATTGTGTTTTACCTTTAGAAACAAGGGTGGGCTCGACTTTTGACTTACTGAGGAACGAATATGTCAATTTCTGAAGTTCTGCTGATTTGTTCGAAAAGAGTAATTACACGTCTAGAGTTTGTGAATATGAATCGATTTTTAAACATAACAATCTCGACCCAAGTGCTGTTTTCGAAATTACCAAATTCAGCGAAAATGTGCGGAAATGACCCCCTTCGAACATTGAAGTGTTCACACGAATAACAAACTAAAAGAACAATAATAAGCATGCCATTTTGTAGTTAACAAACAGTAATCGATGTTAAAACACAAATATTTACACATATTCCATATTTTGAAATGCTATAGTCTGTTTCAAAAATGTACTTTTAGACGAAAATGGTTTCATTTAAAACGGTTGTTCAAAATTCACCGTAGTAGTTACATATTGGATTGGTTTTGGTATCAATATAATCAGTACTTGATGATATATAAAGAATCATTGGAGAAAGTGGGCATTATCTTACGGCCCTTTTTAGCAGTACCGCATTTACTCAAAAAAACTGATTTTTTTCTTCACATTTTTCGACTGGGGTCACCTCCTATAAAAAATTGTGAAAATTCAGAGAGTAATGTCAGAACGTTTTGAAGATGATTTATTTGTGGCATATATATTTGTGCATCTAACGCACTATGAATTACACGATACAAGAAAGTATTAAATACCGTATAGGTTACAATACACCATTAGATGTTATGGGCGCAGCCATTTTATGAGCATAACATGGTATTCAGAATTAAAAGTATGGCTTATCCTGATTGGTCGATATGTGCGCCCGTTATTTTTTATTTTTAGAGACTTCGTGCACTCTGCTTTATACAAAAGGCAAAATAAAAATTATTCCGTAGCCCTAAAGGCACTGAGATGACTTTTCAATGCTAGGACAAGACACCTATTTTTAAGGGCAAAATTGATAGGCATGGGAGATAAGTACAAAATACGCTAAGAAAAGCAACGCGAACCTATATTTTTGGGACCAAAAAATACTGTCCTAATAACTTTTCTTTGATTCTAGCAAGGTTTCGTTAAAAAAAATCAACTTTCTAAAGTCTGTATCTCGAAAAAGGCTACCATTGTCGCCTATGGGGAAATTAATTGTTTATTTCAATCTATACAGCATCGACATTTCTTTATCATAGTGCTCAAAAAGTGTCAAAAACAGTCATTTTACTTGACATTTGATGTGAAACCGTATTTTTTTGTGACAAATGAAATATTGATTATCTAGTTTTTAAGTTATAGTCTGTTTCGTATTTGTATTGTGTTTTACCTTTAGAAACAAGGGTGGGCTCGACTTTTGACTTACTGAGGAACGAATATGTCAATTTCTGAAGTTCTGCTGATTTGTTCGAAAAGAGTAATTACACGTCTAGAGTTTGTGAATATGAATCGATTTTTAAACATAACAATCTCGACCCAAGTGCTGTTTTCGAAATTACCAAATTCAGCGAAAATGTGCGGAAATGACCCCCTTCGAACATTGAAGTGTTCACACGAATAACAAACTAAAAGAACAATAATAAGCATGCCATTTTGTAGTTAACAAACAGTAATCGATGTTAAAACACAAATATTTACACATATTCCATATTTTGAAATGCTATAGTCTGTTTCAAAAATGTACTTTTAGACGAAAATGGTTTCATTTAAAACGGTTGTTCAAAATTCACCGTAGTAGTTACATATTGGATTGGTTTTGGTATCAATATAATCAGTACTTGATGATATATAAAGAATCATTGGAGAAAGTGGGCATTATCTTACGGCCCTTTTTAGCAGTACCGCATTTACTCAAAAAAACTGATTTTTTTCTTCACATTTTTCGACTGGGGTCACCTCCTATAAAAAATTGTGAAAATTCAGAGAGTAATGTCAGAACGTTTTGAAGATGATTTATTTGTGGCATATATATTTGTGCATCTAACGCACTATGAATTACACGATACAAGAAAGTATTAAATACCGTATAGGTTACAATACACCATTAGATTTTATGGGCGCAGCCATTTTATGAGCATAACATGGTATTCAGAATTAAAAGTATGGCTTATCCTGATTGGTCGATATGTGCGCCCGTTATTTTTTATTTTTAGAGACTTCGTGCACTCTGCTTTATACAAAAGGCAAAATAAAAATTATTCCGTAGCCCTAAAGGCACTGAGATGACTTTTCAATGCTAGGACAAGACACCTATTTTTAAGGGCAAAATTGATAGGCATGGGAGATAAGTACAAAATACGCTAAGAAAAGCAACGCGAACCTATATTTTTGGGACCAAAAAATACTGTCCTAATAACTTTTCTTTGATTCTAGCAAGGTTTCGTTAAAAAAAATCAACTTTCTAAAGTCTGTATCTCGAAAAAGGCTACCATTGTCGCCTATGGGGAAATTAATTGTTTATTTCAATCTATACAGCATCGACATTTCTTTATCATAGTGCTCAAAAAGTGTCAAAAACAGTCATTTTACTTGACATTTGATGTGAAACCGTATTTTTTTGTGACAAATGAAATATTGATTATCTAGTTTTTAAGTTATAGTCTGTTTCGTATTTGTATTGTGTTTTACCTTTAGAAACAAGGGTGGGCTCGACTTTTGACTTACTGAGGAACGAATATGTCAATTTCTGAAGTTCTGCTGATTTGTTCGAAAAGAGTAATTACACGTCTAGAGTTTGTGAATATGAATCGATTTTTAAACATAACAATCTCGACCCAAGTGCTGTTTTCGAAATTACCAAATTCAGCGAAAATGTGCGGAAATGACCCCCTTCGAACATTGAAGTGTTCACACGAATAACAAACTAAAAGAACAATAATAAGCATGCCATTTTGTAGTTAACAAACAGTAATCGATGTTAAAACACAAATATTTACACATATTCCATATTTTGAAATGCTATAGTCTGTTTCAAAAATGTACTTTTAGACGAAAATGGTTTCATTTAAAACGGTTGTTCAAAATTCACCGTAGTAGTTACATATTGGATTGGTTTTGGTATCAATATAATCAGTACTTGATGATATATAAAGAATCATTGGAGAAAGTGGGCATTATCTTACGGCCCTTTTTAGCAGTACCGCATTTACTCAAAAAAACTGATTTTTTTCTTCACATTTTTCGA
>NW_027267349.1:17500-52932 GCF_963676685.1 Mytilus edulis | reverse complement strand
CAATCAATGCATGTTTCCGTTTCATGCGTTAAATACGGGATCCAATTTTGAGCCTATCCAATGCGTTTAACCAACGTGTTTAAGCAACATGTTTAAGCAACGTGTTTAACCAACCAACCAACCAACCAACTAATCAACCAACCAATCAATCAATCAATCAATCAATCAATCAATCAATCATGATCATGATCAATAAATCATGTTTCATGAAAAATCGAAATTCAATATTGTTCTTGCGTCACTTCTGAAAAAAAATCCACATGTACTCTGAAACTACAAGTACAATCGACCTCAAAATTTCCAGTCAGCAGGGCATACATGTACTGAAAGTTTATAAAAAAACTTGGTGCAGATATCTCTCAAAGCTTTTCCTAGAGAAAAGAAATGGCAATGCGTAAAAATCGCTTGCTAGGTCCGTAAATCTCAGTAAAAACCTACAATAAAATGTCCGCTCCGAGATTGAAATACTAATCTGTGTTACAAACAGGTGCTGAAAAATGTACAATATCAGAAAATGATCAATAAATGTGTTTTAAAGTTACACCGGATCAATTAAATCCAAAACATGCACTGCTTGTGAACTGTCATCAAAATGTCAATTTCCTACAATGACAAAAGAAATTACATTGTGTTTATTCCGTCTCTATACATGTTGTCTGTTCAAAGTCCCCACCTAAAAAGAAATAAAAAGACTATCTTTTCGTTATTATAAACCCGTGTCACGTGATGTGGCGCGCGCGCTGTACCTTAAATAAAAGAAAAACTTTCCAAACTAAACATGAAACTTCTCCGGTAACAATAATATAGACCCCATACAGGAACGAACAAACAAGCAAACAATCAAACAAACAAACAACCCCCCCCCCCCCACCCCCAATTCAATTAATTCTAAAGGGGGAAAGACCACCTACAATTGCTTTTTTAAAGCAATTGATTTATATTGTAAAAAACCTTTTTAACCATTCTGTTCCGTTAATAAAAAAAAAAAAAATCTCCCCGAGACCCCCTTTTGCCCCCCCCCCCTTTTTTTTTTTAACCCTCCACTTACAACTGAATGTAGGTTGTGTGCTATCTATCCTATCAACGTAAAACGAACGACAACTCCAGTTTTATCCATATTATTAGGTCTTTCCACTTTTCTGTGGAAAGCCTATTGTATTTGTTCTGATTATTATTATTATTATTATTTTTTTTTTTTTCTTCCGCCAAATTTTGTTCTTGCGATAAATGTTTGTTTCGCAATATGTCGCTTAGATTTTTTTCATATTGTATCGTATAGTTTATGCGCTTTTAAATTTCACCCTGCTAAGCCGAACCATTTTCTTTGTAAGAGTTATCTCCCTATTCACTGTTTGTCATGTGTGTGCATCTCCTTCGTAACAAAATAAGAAAGCGACAAAATTCTTTTTACAAATTGTTCGTTACATCCTCAGGAATTTTTGGCTAATTTGGATCGAAGCGATTCGATGAAATTTTATAGGAGTTATGTACCTTTACGGAATAAATTTGTCGGTATGTTTTTTTAACTCATAAACCTTTAACCGTATAACCCTGGAATGTTTTTATTTGAGTCCCCTGATTCCTAACTTAGAAAATTAGGTCAAGGTCAAAGGTCAAGGTCATATTTTAGATTTTCACATGTCTTTGATTTCCCTATAACTCTTGAACGGTTATAGATACAAAAAAATTAAGCAGTGAAAAATGCTTGGTACTTCAAGGGGCAACTATTTTACATTATGACTATATTGATTTTACTATCATGTAAGGGACATAACTCCCATCGATGGTTTTTAAAAAGCCATTTTTAGGCAAAACTCTTAAACAAAAGGTCCTTGACCCATAGGGTCTTTTGCAATGACCTTGTGGAGCAATGACCTTGACGAAGGTTACAAGGTCAAAGGTCAAGGTCATCAAATTATGTGGTTTTGGCACTATTTAAACAGTTTTATGTGTGTTTGAATTTCAATCAACCAACCAACCAACCAACCAACCAACCAACCAACCAACCAACCAATCAATCAATCAATCAATCAATGTTTCCGTTTCATGTGTTTGATACGGGATTCAAGGTCTCTTTTTTTTCGCTTGTTTTAATTGAGCCTATCAAACGTGTTTAACCAACATGTTTAACCAATATGTTTAACCAATGTGTTTAACCAACATGTTTAACCAACGTGTTTAACCAACCAACCAACCAACCAACCAATCAACCAATCAATTAATGTTTCCGTTTCATGTGTGAAATACGGGATCCAAGATGTTTTTTTTCGCTTGTTTAAATTGAGCCTATCCAACGTGTTTAACCAGCCAACGTGTTTCACCAATATGTTTAACCAACGTGTTTAACCAACGTGTTTAACCAACATGTTTAACCAACGTGTTTAACCAACCAACCAATCAATGCATGTTTCCGTTTCATGTGTTAAATACGGGATCCAAGATGGTTTTTTTTTCGCTTGTTTAAATTGAGCCTATCCAACGTGTTTAACCAGCCAACGTGTTTAACCAATATGTTTAACCAACGTGTTTAACCAACATGTTTAACCAACGTGTTTAACCAACCAACCAATCAATCAATCAATCAATGCATGTTTCCGTTTCATGCGTTAAATACGGGATCCAATTTTGAGCCTATCCAATGCGTTTAACCAACGTGTTTAAGCAACATGTTTAAGCAACGTGTTTAACCAACCAACCAACCAACCAACTAATCAACCAACCAATCAATCAATCAATCAATCAATCAATCAATCAATCATGATCATGATCAATAAATCATGTTTCATGAAAAATCGAAATTCAATATTGTTCTTGCGTCACTTCTGAAAAAAAATCCACATGTACTCTGAAACTACAAGTACAATCGACCTCAAAATTTCCAGTCAGCAGGGCATACATGTACTGAAAGTTTATAAAAAAACTTGGTGCAGATATCTCTCAAAGCTTTTCCTAGAGAAAAGAAATGGCAATGCGTAAAAATCGCTTGCTAGGTCCGTAAATCTCAGTAAAAACCTACAATAAAATGTCCGCTCCGAGATTGAAATACTAATCTGTGTTACAAACAGGTGCTGAAAAATGTACAATATCAGAAAATGATCAATAAATGTGTTTTAAAGTTACACCGGATCAATTAAATCCAAAACATGCACTGCTTGTGAACTGTCATCAAAATGTCAATTTCCTACAATGACAAAAGAAATTACATTGTGTTTATTCCGTCTCTATACATGTTGTCTGTTCAAAGTCCCCACCTAAAAAGAAATAAAAAGACTATCTTTTCGTTATTATAAACCCGTGTCACGTGATGTGGCGCGCGCGCTGTACCTTAAATAAAAGAAAAACTTTCCAAACTAAACATGAAACTTCTCCGGTAACAATAATATAGACCCCATACAGGAACGAACAAACAAGCAAACAATCAAACAAACAAACAACCCCCCCCCCCCCACCCCCAATTCAATTAATTCTAAAGGGGGAAAGACCACCTACAATTGCTTTTTTAAAGCAATTGATTTATATTGTAAAAAACCTTTTTAACCATTCTGTTCCGTTAATAAAAAAAAAAAAAATCTCCCCGAGACCCCCTTTTGCCCCCCCCCCCCTTTTTTTTTTTAACCCTCCACTTACAACTGAATGTAGGTTGTGTGCTATCTATCCTATCAACGTAAAACGAACGACAACTCCAGTTTTATCCATATTATTAGGTCTTTCCACTTTTCTGTGGAAAGCCTATTGTATTTGTTCTGATTATTATTATTATTATTATTTTTTTTTTTTTCTTCCGCCAAATTTTGTTCTTGCGATAAATGTTTGTTTCGCAATATGTCGCTTAGATTTTTTTCATATTGTATCGTATAGTTTATGCGCTTTTAAATTTCACCCTGCTAAGCCGAACCATTTTCTTTGTAAGAGTTATCTCCCTATTCACTGTTTGTCATGTGTGTGCATCTCCTTCGTAACAAAATAAGAAAGCGACAAAATTCTTTTTACAAATTGTTCGTTACATCCTCAGGAATTTTTGGCTAATTTGGATCGAAGCGATTCGATGAAATTTTATAGGAGTTATGTACCTTTACGGAATAAATTTGTCGGTATGTTTTTTTAACTCATAAACCTTTAACCGTATAACCCTGGAATGTTTTTATTTGAGTCCCCTGATTCCTAACTTAGAAAATTAGGTCAAGGTCAAAGGTCAAGGTCATATTTTAGATTTTCACATGTCTTTGATTTCCCTATAACTCTTGAACGGTTATAGATACAAAAAAATTAAGCAGTGAAAAATGCTTGGTACTTCAAGGGGCAACTATTTTACATTATGACTATATTGATTTTACTATCATGTAAGGGACATAACTCCCATCGATGGTTTTTAAAAAGCCATTTTTAGGCAAAACTCTTAAACAAAAGGTCCTTGACCCATAGGGTCTTTTGCAATGACCTTGTGGAGCAATGACCTTGACGAAGGTTACAAGGTCAAAGGTCAAGGTCATCAAATTATGTGGTTTTGGCACTATTTAAACAGTTTTATGTGTGTTTGAATTTCAATCAACCAACCAACCAACCAACCAACCAACCAACCAACCAACCAACCAATCAATCAATCAATCAATCAATGTTTCCGTTTCATGTGTTTGATACGGGATTCAAGGTCTCTTTTTTTTCGCTTGTTTTAATTGAGCCTATCAAACGTGTTTAACCAACATGTTTAACCAATATGTTTAACCAATGTGTTTAACCAACATGTTTAACCAACGTGTTTAACCAACCAACCAACCAACCAACCAATCAACCAATCAATTAATGTTTCCGTTTCATGTGTGAAATACGGGATCCAAGATGTTTTTTTTCGCTTGTTTAAATTGAGCCTATCCAACGTGTTTAACCAGCCAACGTGTTTCACCAATATGTTTAACCAACGTGTTTAACCAACGTGTTTAACCAACATGTTTAACCAACGTGTTTAACCAACCAACCAATCAATGCATGTTTCCGTTTCATGTGTTAAATACGGGATCCAAGATGGTTTTTTTTTCGCTTGTTTAAATTGAGCCTATCCAACGTGTTTAACCAGCCAACGTGTTTAACCAATATGTTTAACCAACGTGTTTAACCAACATGTTTAACCAACGTGTTTAACCAACCAACCAATCAATCAATCAATCAATGCATGTTTCCGTTTCATGCGTTAAATACGGGATCCAATTTTGAGCCTATCCAATGCGTTTAACCAACGTGTTTAAGCAACATGTTTAAGCAACGTGTTTAACCAACCAACCAACCAACCAACTAATCAACCAACCAATCAATCAATCAATCAATCAATCAATCAATCAATCATGATCATGATCAATAAATCATGTTTCATGAAAAATCGAAATTCAATATTGTTCTTGCGTCACTTCTGAAAAAAAATCCACATGTACTCTGAAACTACAAGTACAATCGACCTCAAAATTTCCAGTCAGCAGGGCATACATGTACTGAAAGTTTATAAAAAAACTTGGTGCAGATATCTCTCAAAGCTTTTCCTAGAGAAAAGAAATGGCAATGCGTAAAAATCGCTTGCTAGGTCCGTAAATCTCAGTAAAAACCTACAATAAAATGTCCGCTCCGAGATTGAAATACTAATCTGTGTTACAAACAGGTGCTGAAAAATGTACAATATCAGAAAATGATCAATAAATGTGTTTTAAAGTTACACCGGATCAATTAAATCCAAAACATGCACTGCTTGTGAACTGTCATCAAAATGTCAATTTCCTACAATGACAAAAGAAATTACATTGTGTTTATTCCGTCTCTATACATGTTGTCTGTTCAAAGTCCCCACCTAAAAAGAAATAAAAAGACTATCTTTTCGTTATTATAAACCCGTGTCACGTGATGTGGCGCGCGCGCTGTACCTTAAATAAAAGAAAAACTTTCCAAACTAAACATGAAACTTCTCCGGTAACAATAATATAGACCCCATACAGGAACGAACAAACAAGCAAACAATCAAACAAACAAACAACCCCCCCCCCCCACCCCCAATTCAATTAATTCTAAAGGGGGAAAGACCACCTACAATTGCTTTTTTAAAGCAATTGATTTATATTGTAAAAAACCTTTTTAACCATTCTGTTCCGTTAATAAAAAAAAAAAAAATCTCCCCGAGACCCCCTTTTGCCCCCCCCCCCTTTTTTTTTTTAACCCTCCACTTACAACTGAATGTAGGTTGTGTGCTATCTATCCTATCAACGTAAAACGAACGACAACTCCAGTTTTATCCATATTATTAGGTCTTTCCACTTTTCTGTGGAAAGCCTATTGTATTTGTTCTGATTATTATTATTATTATTATTTTTTTTTTTTTCTTCCGCCAAATTTTGTTCTTGCGATAAATGTTTGTTTCGCAATATGTCGCTTAGATTTTTTTCATATTGTATCGTATAGTTTATGCGCTTTTAAATTTCACCCTGCTAAGCCGAACCATTTTCTTTGTAAGAGTTATCTCCCTATTCACTGTTTGTCATGTGTGTGCATCTCCTTCGTAACAAAATAAGAAAGCGACAAAATTCTTTTTACAAATTGTTCGTTACATCCTCAGGAATTTTTGGCTAATTTGGATCGAAGCGATTCGATGAAATTTTATAGGAGTTATGTACCTTTACGGAATAAATTTGTCGGTATGTTTTTTTAACTCATAAACCTTTAACCGTATAACCCTGGAATGTTTTTATTTGAGTCCCCTGATTCCTAACTTAGAAAATTAGGTCAAGGTCAAAGGTCAAGGTCATATTTTAGATTTTCACATGTCTTTGATTTCCCTATAACTCTTGAACGGTTATAGATACAAAAAAATTAAGCAGTGAAAAATGCTTGGTACTTCAAGGGGCAACTATTTTACATTATGACTATATTGATTTTACTATCATGTAAGGGACATAACTCCCATCGATGGTTTTTAAAAAGCCATTTTTAGGCAAAACTCTTAAACAAAAGGTCCTTGACCCATAGGGTCTTTTGCAATGACCTTGTGGAGCAATGACCTTGACGAAGGTTACAAGGTCAAAGGTCAAGGTCATCAAATTATGTGGTTTTGGCACTATTTAAACAGTTTTATGTGTGTTTGAATTTCAATCAACCAACCAACCAACCAACCAACCAACCAACCAACCAACCAACCAATCAATCAATCAATCAATCAATGTTTCCGTTTCATGTGTTTGATACGGGATTCAAGGTCTCTTTTTTTTCGCTTGTTTTAATTGAGCCTATCAAACGTGTTTAACCAACATGTTTAACCAATATGTTTAACCAATGTGTTTAACCAACATGTTTAACCAACGTGTTTAACCAACCAACCAACCAACCAACCAATCAACCAATCAATTAATGTTTCCGTTTCATGTGTGAAATACGGGTTCCAAGATGTTTTTTTTCGCTTGTTTAAATTGAGCCTATCCAACGTGTTTAACCAGCCAACGTGTTTCACCAATATGTTTAACCAACGTGTTTAACCAACGTGTTTAACCAACATGTTTAACCAACGTGTTTAACCAACCAACCAATCAATGCATGTTTCCGTTTCATGTGTTAAATACGGGATCCAAGATGGTTTTTTTTTCGCTTGTTTAAATTGAGCCTATCCAACGTGTTTAACCAGCCAACGTGTTTAACCAATATGTTTAACCAACGTGTTTAACCAACATGTTTAACCAACGTGTTTAACCAACCAACCAATCAATCAATCAATCAATGCATGTTTCCGTTTCATGCGTTAAATACGGGATCCAATTTTGAGCCTATCCAATGCGTTTAACCAACGTGTTTAAGCAACATGTTTAAGCAACGTGTTTAACCAACCAACCAACCAACCAACTAATCAACCAACCAATCAATCAATCAATCAATCAATCAATCAATCAATCATGATCATGATCAATAAATCATGTTTCATGAAAAATCGAAATTCAATATTGTTCTTGCGTCACTTCTGAAAAAAAATCCACATGTACTCTGAAACTACAAGTACAATCGACCTCAAAATTTCCAGTCAGCAGGGCATACATGTACTGAAAGTTTATAAAAAAACTTGGTGCAGATATCTCTCAAAGCTTTTCCTAGAGAAAAGAAATGGCAATGCGTAAAAATCGCTTGCTAGGTCCGTAAATCTCAGTAAAAACCTACAATAAAATGTCCGCTCCGAGATTGAAATACTAATCTGTGTTACAAACAGGTGCTGAAAAATGTACAATATCAGAAAATGATCAATAAATGTGTTTTAAAGTTACACCGGATCAATTAAATCCAAAACATGCACTGCTTGTGAACTGTCATCAAAATGTCAATTTCCTACAATGACAAAAGAAATTACATTGTGTTTATTCCGTCTCTATACATGTTGTCTGTTCAAAGTCCCCACCTAAAAAGAAATAAAAAGACTATCTTTTCGTTATTATAAACCCGTGTCACGTGATGTGGCGCGCGCGCTGTACCTTAAATAAAAGAAAAACTTTCCAAACTAAACATGAAACTTCTCCGGTAACAATAATATAGACCCCATACAGGAACGAACAAACAAGCAAACAATCAAACAAACAAACAACCCCCCCCCCCCCCCCACCCCCAATTCAATTAATTCTAAAGGGGGAAAGACCACCTACAATTGCTTTTTTAAAGCAATTGATTTATATTGTAAAAAACCTTTTTAACCATTCTGTTCCGTTAATAAAAAAAAAAAAAATCTCCCCGAGACCCCCTTTTGCCCCCCCCCCCCTTTTTTTTTTTAACCCTCCACTTACAACTGAATGTAGGTTGTGTGCTATCTATCCTATCAACGTAAAACGAACGACAACTCCAGTTTTATCCATATTATTAGGTCTTTCCACTTTTCTGTGGAAAGCCTATTGTATTTGTTCTGATTATTATTATTATTATTATTTTTTTTTTTTTCTTCCGCCAAATTTTGTTCTTGCGATAAATGTTTGTTTCGCAATATGTCGCTTAGATTTTTTTCATATTGTATCGTATAGTTTATGCGCTTTTAAATTTCACCCTGCTAAGCCGAACCATTTTCTTTGTAAGAGTTATCTCCCTATTCACTGTTTGTCATGTGTGTGCATCTCCTTCGTAACAAAATAAGAAAGCGACAAAATTCTTTTTACAAATTGTTCGTTACATCCTCAGGAATTTTTGGCTAATTTGGATCGAAGCGATTCGATGAAATTTTATAGGAGTTATGTACCTTTACGGAATAAATTTGTCGGTATGTTTTTTTAACTCATAAACCTTTAACCGTATAACCCTGGAATGTTTTTATTTGAGTCCCCTGATTCCTAACTTAGAAAATTAGGTCAAGGTCAAAGGTCAAGGTCATATTTTAGATTTTCACATGTCTTTGATTTCCCTATAACTCTTGAACGGTTATAGATACAAAAAAATTAAGCAGTGAAAAATGCTTGGTACTTCAAGGGGCAACTATTTTACATTATGACTATATTGATTTTACTATCATGTAAGGGACATAACTCCCATCGATGGTTTTTAAAAAGCCATTTTTAGGCAAAACTCTTAAACAAAAGGTCCTTGACCCATAGGGTCTTTTGCAATGACCTTGTGGAGCAATGACCTTGACGAAGGTTACAAGGTCAAAGGTCAAGGTCATCAAATTATGTGGTTTTGGCACTATTTAAACAGTTTTATGTGTGTTTGAATTTCAATCAACCAACCAACCAACCAACCAACCAACCAACCAACCAACCAACCAATCAATCAATCAATCAATCAATGTTTCCGTTTCATGTGTTTGATACGGGATTCAAGGTCTCTTTTTTTTCGCTTGTTTTAATTGAGCCTATCAAACGTGTTTAACCAACATGTTTAACCAATATGTTTAACCAATGTGTTTAACCAACATGTTTAACCAACGTGTTTAACCAACCAACCAACCAATCAACCAATCAATTAATGTTTCCGTTTCATGTGTGAAATACGGGTTCCAAGATGTTTTTTTTCGCTTGTTTAAATTGAGCCTATCCAACGTGTTTAACCAGCCAACGTGTTTCACCAATATGTTTAACCAACGTGTTTAACCAACGTGTTTAACCAACATGTTTAACCAACGTGTTTAACCAACCAACCAATCAATGCATGTTTCCGTTTCATGTGTTAAATACGGGATCCAAGATGGTTTTTTTTTCGCTTGTTTAAATTGAGCCTATCCAACGTGTTTAACCAGCCAACGTGTTTAACCAATATGTTTAACCAACGTGTTTAACCAACATGTTTAACCAACGTGTTTAACCAACCAACCAATCAATCAATCAATCAATGCATGTTTCCGTTTCATGCGTTAAATACGGGATCCAATTTTGAGCCTATCCAATGCGTTTAACCAACGTGTTTAAGCAACATGTTTAAGCAACGTGTTTAACCAACCAACCAACCAACCAACTAATCAACCAACCAATCAATCAATCAATCAATCAATCAATCAATCAATCATGATCATGATCAATAAATCATGTTTCATGAAAAATCGAAATTCAATATTGTTCTTGCGTCACTTCTGAAAAAAAATCCACATGTACTCTGAAACTACAAGTACAATCGACCTCAAAATTTCCAGTCAGCAGGGCATACATGTACTGAAAGTTTATAAAAAAACTTGGTGCAGATATCTCTCAAAGCTTTTCCTAGAGAAAAGAAATGGCAATGCGTAAAAATCGCTTGCTAGGTCCGTAAATCTCAGTAAAAACCTACAATAAAATGTCCGCTCCGAGATTGAAATACTAATCTGTGTTACAAACAGGTGCTGAAAAATGTACAATATCAGAAAATGATCAATAAATGTGTTTTAAAGTTACACCGGATCAATTAAATCCAAAACATGCACTGCTTGTGAACTGTCATCAAAATGTCAATTTCCTACAATGACAAAAGAAATTACATTGTGTTTATTCCGTCTCTATACATGTTGTCTGTTCAAAGTCCCCACCTAAAAAGAAATAAAAAGACTATCTTTTCGTTATTATAAACCCGTGTCACGTGATGTGGCGCGCGCGCTGTACCTTAAATAAAAGAAAAACTTTCCAAACTAAACATGAAACTTCTCCGGTAACAATAATATAGACCCCATACAGGAACGAACAAACAAGCAAACAATCAAACAAACAAACAACCCCCCCCCCCCCACCCCCAATTCAATTAATTCTAAAGGGGGAAAGACCACCTACAATTGCTTTTTTAAAGCAATTGATTTATATTGTAAAAAACCTTTTTAACCATTCTGTTCCGTTAATAAAAAAAAAAAAAATCTCCCCGAGACCCCCTTTTGCCCCCCCCCCCCCTTTTTTTTTTTAACCCTCCACTTACAACTGAATGTAGGTTGTGTGCTATCTATCCTATCAACGTAAAACGAACGACAACTCCAGTTTTATCCATATTATTAGGTCTTTCCACTTTTCTGTGGAAAGCCTATTGTATTTGTTCTGATTATTATTATTATTATTATTTTTTTTTTTTTCTTCCGCCAAATTTTGTTCTTGCGATAAATGTTTGTTTCGCAATATGTCGCTTAGATTTTTTTCATATTGTATCGTATAGTTTATGCGCTTTTAAATTTCACCCTGCTAAGCCGAACCATTTTCTTTGTAAGAGTTATCTCCCTATTCACTGTTTGTCATGTGTGTGCATCTCCTTCGTAACAAAATAAGAAAGCGACAAAATTCTTTTTACAAATTGTTCGTTACATCCTCAGGAATTTTTGGCTAATTTGGATCGAAGCGATTCGATGAAATTTTATAGGAGTTATGTACCTTTACGGAATAAATTTGTCGGTATGTTTTTTTAACTCATAAACCTTTAACCGTATAACCCTGGAATGTTTTTATTTGAGTCCCCTGATTCCTAACTTAGAAAATTAGGTCAAGGTCAAAGGTCAAGGTCATATTTTAGATTTTCACATGTCTTTGATTTCCCTATAACTCTTGAACGGTTATAGATACAAAAAAATTAAGCAGTGAAAAATGCTTGGTACTTCAAGGGGCAACTATTTTACATTATGACTATATTGATTTTACTATCATGTAAGGGACATAACTCCCATCGATGGTTTTTAAAAAGCCATTTTTAGGCAAAACTCTTAAACAAAAGGTCCTTGACCCATAGGGTCTTTTGCAATGACCTTGTGGAGCAATGACCTTGACGAAGGTTACAAGGTCAAAGGTCAAGGTCATCAAATTATGTGGTTTTGGCACTATTTAAACAGTTTTATGTGTGTTTGAATTTCAATCAACCAACCAACCAACCAACCAACCAACCAACCAACCAACCAACCAATCAATCAATCAATCAATCAATGTTTCCGTTTCATGTGTTTGATACGGGATTCAAGGTCTCTTTTTTTTCGCTTGTTTTAATTGAGCCTATCAAACGTGTTTAACCAACATGTTTAACCAATATGTTTAACCAATGTGTTTAACCAACATGTTTAACCAACGTGTTTAACCAACCAACCAACCAACCAACCAATCAACCAATCAATTAATGTTTCCGTTTCATGTGTGAAATACGGGTTCCAAGATGTTTTTTTTCGCTTGTTTAAATTGAGCCTATCCAACGTGTTTAACCAGCCAACGTGTTTCACCAATATGTTTAACCAACGTGTTTAACCAACGTGTTTAACCAACATGTTTAACCAACGTGTTTAACCAACCAACCAATCAATGCATGTTTCCGTTTCATGTGTTAAATACGGGATCCAAGATGGTTTTTTTTTCGCTTGTTTAAATTGAGCCTATCCAACGTGTTTAACCAGCCAACGTGTTTAACCAATATGTTTAACCAACGTGTTTAACCAACATGTTTAACCAACGTGTTTAACCAACCAACCAATCAATCAATCAATCAATGCATGTTTCCGTTTCATGCGTTAAATACGGGATCCAATTTTGAGCCTATCCAATGCGTTTAACCAACGTGTTTAAGCAACATGTTTAAGCAACGTGTTTAACCAACCAACCAACCAACCAACTAATCAACCAACCAATCAATCAATCAATCAATCAATCAATCAATCAATCATGATCATGATCAATAAATCATGTTTCATGAAAAATCGAAATTCAATATTGTTCTTGCGTCACTTCTGAAAAAAAATCCACATGTACTCTGAAACTACAAGTACAATCGACCTCAAAATTTCCAGTCAGCAGGGCATACATGTACTGAAAGTTTATAAAAAAACTTGGTGCAGATATCTCTCAAAGCTTTTCCTAGAGAAAAGAAATGGCAATGCGTAAAAATCGCTTGCTAGGTCCGTAAATCTCAGTAAAAACCTACAATAAAATGTCCGCTCCGAGATTGAAATACTAATCTGTGTTACAAACAGGTGCTGAAAAATGTACAATATCAGAAAATGATCAATAAATGTGTTTTAAAGTTACACCGGATCAATTAAATCCAAAACATGCACTGCTTGTGAACTGTCATCAAAATGTCAATTTCCTACAATGACAAAAGAAATTACATTGTGTTTATTCCGTCTCTATACATGTTGTCTGTTCAAAGTCCCCACCTAAAAAGAAATAAAAAGACTATCTTTTCGTTATTATAAACCCGTGTCACGTGATGTGGCGCGCGCGCTGTACCTTAAATAAAAGAAAAACTTTCCAAACTAAACATGAAACTTCTCCGGTAACAATAATATAGACCCCATACAGGAACGAACAAACAAGCAAACAATCAAACAAACAAACAACCCCCCCCCCCCCCCACCCCCAATTCAATTAATTCTAAAGGGGGAAAGACCACCTACAATTGCTTTTTTAAAGCAATTGATTTATATTGTAAAAAACCTTTTTAACCATTCTGTTCCGTTAATAAAAAAAAAAAAAATCTCCCCGAGACCCCCTTTTGCCCCCCCCCCCTTTTTTTTTTTAACCCTCCACTTACAACTGAATGTAGGTTGTGTGCTATCTATCCTATCAACGTAAAACGAACGACAACTCCAGTTTTATCCATATTATTAGGTCTTTCCACTTTTCTGTGGAAAGCCTATTGTATTTGTTCTGATTATTATTATTATTATTATTTTTTTTTTTTTCTTCCGCCAAATTTTGTTCTTGCGATAAATGTTTGTTTCGCAATATGTCGCTTAGATTTTTTTCATATTGTATCGTATAGTTTATGCGCTTTTAAATTTCACCCTGCTAAGCCGAACCATTTTCTTTGTAAGAGTTATCTCCCTATTCACTGTTTGTCATGTGTGTGCATCTCCTTCGTAACAAAATAAGAAAGCGACAAAATTCTTTTTACAAATTGTTCGTTACATCCTCAGGAATTTTTGGCTAATTTGGATCGAAGCGATTCGATGAAATTTTATAGGAGTTATGTACCTTTACGGAATAAATTTGTCGGTATGTTTTTTTAACTCATAAACCTTTAACCGTATAACCCTGGAATGTTTTTATTTGAGTCCCCTGATTCCTAACTTAGAAAATTAGGTCAAGGTCAAAGGTCAAGGTCATATTTTAGATTTTCACATGTCTTTGATTTCCCTATAACTCTTGAACGGTTATAGATACAAAAAAATTAAGCAGTGAAAAATGCTTGGTACTTCAAGGGGCAACTATTTTACATTATGACTATATTGATTTTACTATCATGTAAGGGACATAACTCCCATCGATGGTTTTTAAAAAGCCATTTTTAGGCAAAACTCTTAAACAAAAGGTCCTTGACCCATAGGGTCTTTTGCAATGACCTTGTGGAGCAATGACCTTGACGAAGGTTACAAGGTCAAAGGTCAAGGTCATCAAATTATGTGGTTTTGGCACTATTTAAACAGTTTTATGTGTGTTTGAATTTCAATCAACCAACCAACCAACCAACCAACCAACCAACCAACCAACCAACCAATCAATCAATCAATCAATCAATGTTTCCGTTTCATGTGTTTGATACGGGATTCAAGGTCTCTTTTTTTTCGCTTGTTTTAATTGAGCCTATCAAACGTGTTTAACCAACATGTTTAACCAATATGTTTAACCAATGTGTTTAACCAACATGTTTAACCAACGTGTTTAACCAACCAACCAACCAACCAACCAATCAACCAATCAATTAATGTTTCCGTTTCATGTGTGAAATACGGGATCCAAGATGTTTTTTTTCGCTTGTTTAAATTGAGCCTATCCAACGTGTTTAACCAGCCAACGTGTTTCACCAATATGTTTAACCAACGTGTTTAACCAACGTGTTTAACCAACATGTTTAACCAACGTGTTTAACCAACCAACCAATCAATGCATGTTTCCGTTTCATGTGTTAAATACGGGATCCAAGATGGTTTTTTTTTCGCTTGTTTAAATTGAGCCTATCCAACGTGTTTAACCAGCCAACGTGTTTAACCAATATGTTTAACCAACGTGTTTAACCAACATGTTTAACCAACGTGTTTAACCAACCAACCAATCAATCAATCAATCAATGCATGTTTCCGTTTCATGCGTTAAATACGGGATCCAATTTTGAGCCTATCCAATGCGTTTAACCAACGTGTTTAAGCAACATGTTTAAGCAACGTGTTTAACCAACCAACCAACCAACCAACTAATCAACCAACCAATCAATCAATCAATCAATCAATCAATCAATCAATCATGATCATGATCAATAAATCATGTTTCATGAAAAATCGAAATTCAATATTGTTCTTGCGTCACTTCTGAAAAAAAATCCACATGTACTCTGAAACTACAAGTACAATCGACCTCAAAATTTCCAGTCAGCAGGGCATACATGTACTGAAAGTTTATAAAAAAACTTGGTGCAGATATCTCTCAAAGCTTTTCCTAGAGAAAAGAAATGGCAATGCGTAAAAATCGCTTGCTAGGTCCGTAAATCTCAGTAAAAACCTACAATAAAATGTCCGCTCCGAGATTGAAATACTAATCTGTGTTACAAACAGGTGCTGAAAAATGTACAATATCAGAAAATGATCAATAAATGTGTTTTAAAGTTACACCGGATCAATTAAATCCAAAACATGCACTGCTTGTGAACTGTCATCAAAATGTCAATTTCCTACAATGACAAAAGAAATTACATTGTGTTTATTCCGTCTCTATACATGTTGTCTGTTCAAAGTCCCCACCTAAAAAGAAATAAAAAGACTATCTTTTCGTTATTATAAACCCGTGTCACGTGATGTGGCGCGCGCGCTGTACCTTAAATAAAAGAAAAACTTTCCAAACTAAACATGAAACTTCTCCGGTAACAATAATATAGACCCCATACAGGAACGAACAAACAAGCAAACAATCAAACAAACAAACAACCCCCCCCCCCCCCACCCCCAATTCAATTAATTCTAAAGGGGGAAAGACCACCTACAATTGCTTTTTTAAAGCAATTGATTTATATTGTAAAAAACCTTTTTAACCATTCTGTTCCGTTAATAAAAAAAAAAAAAATCTCCCCGAGACCCCCTTTTGCCCCCCCCCCCCCTTTTTTTTTTTAACCCTCCACTTACAACTGAATGTAGGTTGTGTGCTATCTATCCTATCAACGTAAAACGAACGACAACTCCAGTTTTATCCATATTATTAGGTCTTTCCACTTTTCTGTGGAAAGCCTATTGTATTTGTTCTGATTATTATTATTATTATTATTTTTTTTTTTTTCTTCCGCCAAATTTTGTTCTTGCGATAAATGTTTGTTTCGCAATATGTCGCTTAGATTTTTTTCATATTGTATCGTATAGTTTATGCGCTTTTAAATTTCACCCTGCTAAGCCGAACCATTTTCTTTGTAAGAGTTATCTCCCTATTCACTGTTTGTCATGTGTGTGCATCTCCTTCGTAACAAAATAAGAAAGCGACAAAATTCTTTTTACAAATTGTTCGTTACATCCTCAGGAATTTTTGGCTAATTTGGATCGAAGCGATTCGATGAAATTTTATAGGAGTTATGTACCTTTACGGAATAAATTTGTCGGTATGTTTTTTTAACTCATAAACCTTTAACCGTATAACCCTGGAATGTTTTTATTTGAGTCCCCTGATTCCTAACTTAGAAAATTAGGTCAAGGTCAAAGGTCAAGGTCATATTTTAGATTTTCACATGTCTTTGATTTCCCTATAACTCTTGAACGGTTATAGATACAAAAAAATTAAGCAGTGAAAAATGCTTGGTACTTCAAGGGGCAACTATTTTACATTATGACTATATTGATTTTACTATCATGTAAGGGACATAACTCCCATCGATGGTTTTTAAAAAGCCATTTTTAGGCAAAACTCTTAAACAAAAGGTCCTTGACCCATAGGGTCTTTTGCAATGACCTTGTGGAGCAATGACCTTGACGAAGGTTACAAGGTCAAAGGTCAAGGTCATCAAATTATGTGGTTTTGGCACTATTTAAACAGTTTTATGTGTGTTTGAATTTCAATCAACCAACCAACCAACCAACCAACCAACCAACCAACCAACCAACCAACCAATCAATCAATCAATCAATCAATGTTTCCGTTTCATGTGTTTGATACGGGATTCAAGGTCTCTTTTTTTTCGCTTGTTTTAATTGAGCCTATCAAACGTGTTTAACCAACATGTTTAACCAATATGTTTAACCAATGTGTTTAACCAACATGTTTAACCAACGTGTTTAACCAACCAACCAACCAACCAACCAATCAACCAATCAATTAATGTTTCCGTTTCATGTGTGAAATACGGGATCCAAGATGTTTTTTTTCGCTTGTTTAAATTGAGCCTATCCAACGTGTTTAACCAGCCAACGTGTTTCACCAATATGTTTAACCAACGTGTTTAACCAACGTGTTTAACCAACATGTTTAACCAACGTGTTTAACCAACCAACCAATCAATGCATGTTTCCGTTTCATGTGTTAAATACGGGATCCAAGATGGTTTTTTTTTCGCTTGTTTAAATTGAGCCTATCCAACGTGTTTAACCAGCCAACGTGTTTAACCAATATGTTTAACCAACGTGTTTAACCAACATGTTTAACCAACGTGTTTAACCAACCAACCAATCAATCAATCAATCAATGCATGTTTCCGTTTCATGCGTTAAATACGGGATCCAATTTTGAGCCTATCCAATGCGTTTAACCAACGTGTTTAAGCAACATGTTTAAGCAACGTGTTTAACCAACCAACCAACCAACCAACTAATCAACCAACCAATCAATCAATCAATCAATCAATCAATCAATCAATCATGATCATGATCAATAAATCATGTTTCATGAAAAATCGAAATTCAATATTGTTCTTGCGTCACTTCTGAAAAAAAATCCACATGTACTCTGAAACTACAAGTACAATCGACCTCAAAATTTCCAGTCAGCAGGGCATACATGTACTGAAAGTTTATAAAAAAACTTGGTGCAGATATCTCTCAAAGCTTTTCCTAGAGAAAAGAAATGGCAATGCGTAAAAATCGCTTGCTAGGTCCGTAAATCTCAGTAAAAACCTACAATAAAATGTCCGCTCCGAGATTGAAATACTAATCTGTGTTACAAACAGGTGCTGAAAAATGTACAATATCAGAAAATGATCAATAAATGTGTTTTAAAGTTACACCGGATCAATTAAATCCAAAACATGCACTGCTTGTGAACTGTCATCAAAATGTCAATTTCCTACAATGACAAAAGAAATTACATTGTGTTTATTCCGTCTCTATACATGTTGTCTGTTCAAAGTCCCCACCTAAAAAGAAATAAAAAGACTATCTTTTCGTTATTATAAACCCGTGTCACGTGATGTGGCGCGCGCGCTGTACCTTAAATAAAAGAAAAACTTTCCAAACTAAACATGAAACTTCTCCGGTAACAATAATATAGACCCCATACAGGAACGAACAAACAAGCAAACAATCAAACAAACAAACAACCCCCCCCCCCCCCCCACCCCCAATTCAATTAATTCTAAAGGGGGAAAGACCACCTACAATTGCTTTTTTAAAGCAATTGATTTATATTGTAAAAAACCTTTTTAACCATTCTGTTCCGTTAATAAAAAAAAAAAAAATCTCCCCGAGACCCCCTTTTGCCCCCCCCCCCTTTTTTTTTTTAACCCTCCACTTACAACTGAATGTAGGTTGTGTGCTATCTATCCTATCAACGTAAAACGAACGACAACTCCAGTTTTATCCATATTATTAGGTCTTTCCACTTTTCTGTGGAAAGCCTATTGTATTTGTTCTGATTATTATTATTATTATTATTTTTTTTTTTTTCTTCCGCCAAATTTTGTTCTTGCGATAAATGTTTGTTTCGCAATATGTCGCTTAGATTTTTTTCATATTGTATCGTATAGTTTATGCGCTTTTAAATTTCACCCTGCTAAGCCGAACCATTTTCTTTGTAAGAGTTATCTCCCTATTCACTGTTTGTCATGTGTGTGCATCTCCTTCGTAACAAAATAAGAAAGCGACAAAATTCTTTTTACAAATTGTTCGTTACATCCTCAGGAATTTTTGGCTAATTTGGATCGAAGCGATTCGATGAAATTTTATAGGAGTTATGTACCTTTACGGAATAAATTTGTCGGTATGTTTTTTTAACTCATAAACCTTTAACCGTATAACCCTGGAATGTTTTTATTTGAGTCCCCTGATTCCTAACTTAGAAAATTAGGTCAAGGTCAAAGGTCAAGGTCATATTTTAGATTTTCACATGTCTTTGATTTCCCTATAACTCTTGAACGGTTATAGATACAAAAAAATTAAGCAGTGAAAAATGCTTGGTACTTCAAGGGGCAACTATTTTACATTATGACTATATTGATTTTACTATCATGTAAGGGACATAACTCCCATCGATGGTTTTTAAAAAGCCATTTTTAGGCAAAACTCTTAAACAAAAGGTCCTTGACCCATAGGGTCTTTTGCAATGACCTTGTGGAGCAATGACCTTGACGAAGGTTACAAGGTCAAAGGTCAAGGTCATCAAATTATGTGGTTTTGGCACTATTTAAACAGTTTTATGTGTGTTTGAATTTCAATCAACCAACCAACCAACCAACCAACCAACCAACCAACCAACCAACCAATCAATCAATCAATCAATCAATGTTTCCGTTTCATGTGTTTGATACGGGATTCAAGGTCTCTTTTTTTTCGCTTGTTTTAATTGAGCCTATCAAACGTGTTTAACCAACATGTTTAACCAATATGTTTAACCAATGTGTTTAACCAACATGTTTAACCAACGTGTTTAACCAACCAACCAACCAACCAACCAATCAACCAATCAATTAATGTTTCCGTTTCATGTGTGAAATACGGGATCCAAGATGTTTTTTTTCGCTTGTTTAAATTGAGCCTATCCAACGTGTTTAACCAGCCAACGTGTTTCACCAATATGTTTAACCAACGTGTTTAACCAACGTGTTTAACCAACATGTTTAACCAACGTGTTTAACCAACCAACCAATCAATGCATGTTTCCGTTTCATGTGTTAAATACGGGATCCAAGATGGTTTTTTTTTCGCTTGTTTAAATTGAGCCTATCCAACGTGTTTAACCAGCCAACGTGTTTAACCAATATGTTTAACCAACGTGTTTAACCAACATGTTTAACCAACGTGTTTAACCAACCAACCAATCAATCAATCAATCAATGCATGTTTCCGTTTCATGCGTTAAATACGGGATCCAATTTTGAGCCTATCCAATGCGTTTAACCAACGTGTTTAAGCAACATGTTTAAGCAACGTGTTTAACCAACCAACCAACCAACCAACTAATCAACCAACCAATCAATCAATCAATCAATCAATCAATCAATCAATCATGATCATGATCAATAAATCATGTTTCATGAAAAATCGAAATTCAATATTGTTCTTGCGTCACTTCTGAAAAAAAATCCACATGTACTCTGAAACTACAAGTACAATCGACCTCAAAATTTCCAGTCAGCAGGGCATACATGTACTGAAAGTTTATAAAAAAACTTGGTGCAGATATCTCTCAAAGCTTTTCCTAGAGAAAAGAAATGGCAATGCGTAAAAATCGCTTGCTAGGTCCGTAAATCTCAGTAAAAACCTACAATAAAATGTCCGCTCCGAGATTGAAATACTAATCTGTGTTACAAACAGGTGCTGAAAAATGTACAATATCAGAAAATGATCAATAAATGTGTTTTAAAGTTACACCGGATCAATTAAATCCAAAACATGCACTGCTTGTGAACTGTCATCAAAATGTCAATTTCCTACAATGACAAAAGAAATTACATTGTGTTTATTCCGTCTCTATACATGTTGTCTGTTCAAAGTCCCCACCTAAAAAGAAATAAAAAGACTATCTTTTCGTTATTATAAACCCGTGTCACGTGATGTGGCGCGCGCGCTGTACCTTAAATAAAAGAAAAACTTTCCAAACTAAACATGAAACTTCTCCGGTAACAATAATATAGACCCCATACAGGAACGAACAAACAAGCAAACAATCAAACAAACAAACAACCCCCCCCCCCCCACCCCCAATTCAATTAATTCTAAAGGGGGAAAGACCACCTACAATTGCTTTTTTAAAGCAATTGATTTATATTGTAAAAAACCTTTTTAACCATTCTGTTCCGTTAATAAAAAAAAAAAAAATCTCCCCGAGACCCCCTTTTGCCCCCCCCCCCCCTTTTTTTTTTTAACCCTCCACTTACAACTGAATGTAGGTTGTGTGCTATCTATCCTATCAACGTAAAACGAACGACAACTCCAGTTTTATCCATATTATTAGGTCTTTCCACTTTTCTGTGGAAAGCCTATTGTATTTGTTCTGATTATTATTATTATTATTATTTTTTTTTTTTTCTTCCGCCAAATTTTGTTCTTGCGATAAATGTTTGTTTCGCAATATGTCGCTTAGATTTTTTTCATATTGTATCGTATAGTTTATGCGCTTTTAAATTTCACCCTGCTAAGCCGAACCATTTTCTTTGTAAGAGTTATCTCCCTATTCACTGTTTGTCATGTGTGTGCATCTCCTTCGTAACAAAATAAGAAAGCGACAAAATTCTTTTTACAAATTGTTCGTTACATCCTCAGGAATTTTTGGCTAATTTGGATCGAAGCGATTCGATGAAATTTTATAGGAGTTATGTACCTTTACGGAATAAATTTGTCGGTATGTTTTTTTAACTCATAAACCTTTAACCGTATAACCCTGGAATGTTTTTATTTGAGTCCCCTGATTCCTAACTTAGAAAATTAGGTCAAGGTCAAAGGTCAAGGTCATATTTTAGATTTTCACATGTCTTTGATTTCCCTATAACTCTTGAACGGTTATAGATACAAAAAAATTAAGCAGTGAAAAATGCTTGGTACTTCAAGGGGCAACTATTTTACATTATGACTATATTGATTTTACTATCATGTAAGGGACATAACTCCCATCGATGGTTTTTAAAAAGCCATTTTTAGGCAAAACTCTTAAACAAAAGGTCCTTGACCCATAGGGTCTTTTGCAATGACCTTGTGGAGCAATGACCTTGACGAAGGTTACAAGGTCAAAGGTCAAGGTCATCAAATTATGTGGTTTTGGCACTATTTAAACAGTTTTATGTGTGTTTGAATTTCAATCAACCAACCAACCAACCAACCAACCAACCAACCAACCAACCAACCAACCAATCAATCAATCAATCAATCAATGTTTCCGTTTCATGTGTTTGATACGGGATTCAAGGTCTCTTTTTTTTCGCTTGTTTTAATTGAGCCTATCAAACGTGTTTAACCAACATGTTTAACCAATATGTTTAACCAATGTGTTTAACCAACATGTTTAACCAACGTGTTTAACCAACCAACCAACCAACCAACCAATCAACCAATCAATTAATGTTTCCGTTTCATGTGTGAAATACGGGATCCAAGATGTTTTTTTTCGCTTGTTTAAATTGAGCCTATCCAACGTGTTTAACCAGCCAACGTGTTTCACCAATATGTTTAACCAACGTGTTTAACCAACGTGTTTAACCAACATGTTTAACCAACGTGTTTAACCAACCAACCAATCAATGCATGTTTCCGTTTCATGTGTTAAATACGGGATCCAAGATGGTTTTTTTTTCGCTTGTTTAAATTGAGCCTATCCAACGTGTTTAACCAGCCAACGTGTTTAACCAATATGTTTAACCAACGTGTTTAACCAACATGTTTAACCAACGTGTTTAACCAACCAACCAATCAATCAATCAATCAATGCATGTTTCCGTTTCATGCGTTAAATACGGGATCCAATTTTGAGCCTATCCAATGCGTTTAACCAACGTGTTTAAGCAACATGTTTAAGCAACGTGTTTAACCAACCAACCAACCAACCAACTAATCAACCAACCAATCAATCAATCAATCAATCAATCAATCAATCAATCATGATCATGATCAATAAATCATGTTTCATGAAAAATCGAAATTCAATATTGTTCTTGCGTCACTTCTGAAAAAAAATCCACATGTACTCTGAAACTACAAGTACAATCGACCTCAAAATTTCCAGTCAGCAGGGCATACATGTACTGAAAGTTTATAAAAAAACTTGGTGCAGATATCTCTCAAAGCTTTTCCTAGAGAAAAGAAATGGCAATGCGTAAAAATCGCTTGCTAGGTCCGTAAATCTCAGTAAAAACCTACAATAAAATGTCCGCTCCGAGATTGAAATACTAATCTGTGTTACAAACAGGTGCTGAAAAATGTACAATATCAGAAAATGATCAATAAATGTGTTTTAAAGTTACACCGGATCAATTAAATCCAAAACATGCACTGCTTGTGAACTGTCATCAAAATGTCAATTTCCTACAATGACAAAAGAAATTACATTGTGTTTATTCCGTCTCTATACATGTTGTCTGTTCAAAGTCCCCACCTAAAAAGAAATAAAAAGACTATCTTTTCGTTATTATAAACCCGTGTCACGTGATGTGGCGCGCGCGCTGTACCTTAAATAAAAGAAAAACTTTCCAAACTAAACATGAAACTTCTCCGGTAACAATAATATAGACCCCATACAGGAACGAACAAACAAGCAAACAATCAAACAAACAAACAACCCCCCCCCCCCCCCACCCCCAATTCAATTAATTCTAAAGGGGGAAAGACCACCTACAATTGCTTTTTTAAAGCAATTGATTTATATTGTAAAAAACCTTTTTAACCATTCTGTTCCGTTAATAAAAAAAAAAAAAATCTCCCCGAGACCCCCTTTTGCCCCCCCCCCCCTTTTTTTTTTTAACCCTCCACTTACAACTGAATGTAGGTTGTGTGCTATCTATCCTATCAACGTAAAACGAACGACAACTCCAGTTTTATCCATATTATTAGGTCTTTCCACTTTTCTGTGGAAAGCCTATTGTATTTGTTCTGATTATTATTATTATTATTATTTTTTTTTTTTTCTTCCGCCAAATTTTGTTCTTGCGATAAATGTTTGTTTCGCAATATGTCGCTTAGATTTTTTTCATATTGTATCGTATAGTTTATGCGCTTTTAAATTTCACCCTGCTAAGCCGAACCATTTTCTTTGTAAGAGTTATCTCCCTATTCACTGTTTGTCATGTGTGTGCATCTCCTTCGTAACAAAATAAGAAAGCGACAAAATTCTTTTTACAAATTGTTCGTTACATCCTCAGGAATTTTTGGCTAATTTGGATCGAAGCGATTCGATGAAATTTTATAGGAGTTATGTACCTTTACGGAATAAATTTGTCGGTATGTTTTTTTAACTCATAAACCTTTAACCGTATAACCCTGGAATGTTTTTATTTGAGTCCCCTGATTCCTAACTTAGAAAATTAGGTCAAGGTCAAAGGTCAAGGTCATATTTTAGATTTTCACATGTCTTTGATTTCCCTATAACTCTTGAACGGTTATAGATACAAAAAAATTAAGCAGTGAAAAATGCTTGGTACTTCAAGGGGCAACTATTTTACATTATGACTATATTGATTTTACTATCATGTAAGGGACATAACTCCCATCGATGGTTTTTAAAAAGCCATTTTTAGGCAAAACTCTTAAACAAAAGGTCCTTGACCCATAGGGTCTTTTGCAATGACCTTGTGGAGCAATGACCTTGACGAAGGTTACAAGGTCAAAGGTCAAGGTCATCAAATTATGTGGTTTTGGCACTATTTAAACAGTTTTATGTGTGTTTGAATTTCAATCAACCAACCAACCAACCAACCAACCAACCAACCAACCAACCAACCAATCAATCAATCAATCAATCAATGTTTCCGTTTCATGTGTTTGATACGGGATTCAAGGTCTCTTTTTTTTCGCTTGTTTTAATTGAGCCTATCAAACGTGTTTAACCAACATGTTTAACCAATATGTTTAACCAATGTGTTTAACCAACATGTTTAACCAACGTGTTTAACCAACCAACCAACCAACCAACCAATCAACCAATCAATTAATGTTTCCGTTTCATGTGTGAAATACGGGATCCAAGATGTTTTTTTTCGCTTGTTTAAATTGAGCCTATCCAACGTGTTTAACCAGCCAACGTGTTTCACCAATATGTTTAACCAACGTGTTTAACCAACGTGTTTAACCAACATGTTTAACCAACGTGTTTAACCAACCAACCAATCAATGCATGTTTCCGTTTCATGTGTTAAATACGGGATCCAAGATGGTTTTTTTTTCGCTTGTTTAAATTGAGCCTATCCAACGTGTTTAACCAGCCAACGTGTTTAACCAATATGTTTAACCAACGTGTTTAACCAACATGTTTAACCAACGTGTTTAACCAACCAACCAATCAATCAATCAATCAATGCATGTTTCCGTTTCATGCGTTAAATACGGGATCCAATTTTGAGCCTATCCAATGCGTTTAACCAACGTGTTTAAGCAACATGTTTAAGCAACGTGTTTAACCAACCAACCAACCAACCAACTAATCAACCAACCAATCAATCAATCAATCAATCAATCAATCAATCAATCATGATCATGATCAATAAATCATGTTTCATGAAAAATCGAAATTCAATATTGTTCTTGCGTCACTTCTGAAAAAAAATCCACATGTACTCTGAAACTACAAGTACAATCGACCTCAAAATTTCCAGTCAGCAGGGCATACATGTACTGAAAGTTTATAAAAAAACTTGGTGCAGATATCTCTCAAAGCTTTTCCTAGAGAAAAGAAATGGCAATGCGTAAAAATCGCTTGCTAGGTCCGTAAATCTCAGTAAAAACCTACAATAAAATGTCCGCTCCGAGATTGAAATACTAATCTGTGTTACAAACAGGTGCTGAAAAATGTACAATATCAGAAAATGATCAATAAATGTGTTTTAAAGTTACACCGGATCAATTAAATCCAAAACATGCACTGCTTGTGAACTGTCATCAAAATGTCAATTTCCTACAATGACAAAAGAAATTACATTGTGTTTATTCCGTCTCTATACATGTTGTCTGTTCAAAGTCCCCACCTAAAAAGAAATAAAAAGACTATCTTTTCGTTATTATAAACCCGTGTCACGTGATGTGGCGCGCGCGCTGTACCTTAAATAAAAGAAAAACTTTCCAAACTAAACATGAAACTTCTCCGGTAACAATAATATAGACCCCATACAGGAACGAACAAACAAGCAAACAATCAAACAAACAAACAACCCCCCCCCCCCCCCACCCCCAATTCAATTAATTCTAAAGGGGGAAAGACCACCTACAATTGCTTTTTTAAAGCAATTGATTTATATTGTAAAAAACCTTTTTAACCATTCTGTTCCGTTAATAAAAAAAAAAAAAATCTCCCCGAGACCCCCTTTTGCCCCCCCCCCCCCTTTTTTTTTTTAACCCTCCACTTACAACTGAATGTAGGTTGTGTGCTATCTATCCTATCAACGTAAAACGAACGACAACTCCAGTTTTATCCATATTATTAGGTCTTTCCACTTTTCTGTGGAAAGCCTATTGTATTTGTTCTGATTATTATTATTATTATTATTTTTTTTTTTTTCTTCCGCCAAATTTTGTTCTTGCGATAAATGTTTGTTTCGCAATATGTCGCTTAGATTTTTTTCATATTGTATCGTATAGTTTATGCGCTTTTAAATTTCACCCTGCTAAGCCGAACCATTTTCTTTGTAAGAGTTATCTCCCTATTCACTGTTTGTCATGTGTGTGCATCTCCTTCGTAACAAAATAAGAAAGCGACAAAATTCTTTTTACAAATTGTTCGTTACATCCTCAGGAATTTTTGGCTAATTTGGATCGAAGCGATTCGATGAAATTTTATAGGAGTTATGTACCTTTACGGAATAAATTTGTCGGTATGTTTTTTTAACTCATAAACCTTTAACCGTATAACCCTGGAATGTTTTTATTTGAGTCCCCTGATTCCTAACTTAGAAAATTAGGTCAAGGTCAAAGGTCAAGGTCATATTTTAGATTTTCACATGTCTTTGATTTCCCTATAACTCTTGAACGGTTATAGATACAAAAAAATTAAGCAGTGAAAAATGCTTGGTACTTCAAGGGGCAACTATTTTACATTATGACTATATTGATTTTACTATCATGTAAGGGACATAACTCCCATCGATGGTTTTTAAAAAGCCATTTTTAGGCAAAACTCTTAAACAAAAGGTCCTTGACCCATAGGGTCTTTTGCAATGACCTTGTGGAGCAATGACCTTGACGAAGGTTACAAGGTCAAAGGTCAAGGTCATCAAATTATGTGGTTTTGGCACTATTTAAACAGTTTTATGTGTGTTTGAATTTCAATCAACCAACCAACCAACCAACCAACCAACCAACCAACCAACCAACCAATCAATCAATCAATCAATCAATGTTTCCGTTTCATGTGTTTGATACGGGATTCAAGGTCTCTTTTTTTTCGCTTGTTTTAATTGAGCCTATCAAACGTGTTTAACCAACATGTTTAACCAATATGTTTAACCAATGTGTTTAACCAACATGTTTAACCAACGTGTTTAACCAACCAACCAACCAACCAACCAATCAACCAATCAATTAATGTTTCCGTTTCATGTGTGAAATACGGGATCCAAGATGTTTTTTTTCGCTTGTTTAAATTGAGCCTATCCAACGTGTTTAACCAGCCAACGTGTTTCACCAATATGTTTAACCAACGTGTTTAACCAACGTGTTTAACCAACATGTTTAACCAACGTGTTTAACCAACCAACCAATCAATGCATGTTTCCGTTTCATGTGTTAAATACGGGATCCAAGATGGTTTTTTTTTCGCTTGTTTAAATTGAGCCTATCCAACGTGTTTAACCAGCCAACGTGTTTAACCAATATGTTTAACCAACGTGTTTAACCAACATGTTTAACCAACGTGTTTAACCAACCAACCAATCAATCAATCAATCAATGCATGTTTCCGTTTCATGCGTTAAATACGGGATCCAATTTTGAGCCTATCCAATGCGTTTAACCAACGTGTTTAAGCAACATGTTTAAGCAACGTGTTTAACCAACCAACCAACCAACCAACTAATCAACCAACCAATCAATCAATCAATCAATCAATCAATCAATCAATCATGATCATGATCAATAAATCATGTTTCATGAAAAATCGAAATTCAATATTGTTCTTGCGTCACTTCTGAAAAAAAATCCACATGTACTCTGAAACTACAAGTACAATCGACCTCAAAATTTCCAGTCAGCAGGGCATACATGTACTGAAAGTTTATAAAAAAACTTGGTGCAGATATCTCTCAAAGCTTTTCCTAGAGAAAAGAAATGGCAATGCGTAAAAATCGCTTGCTAGGTCCGTAAATCTCAGTAAAAACCTACAATAAAATGTCCGCTCCGAGATTGAAATACTAATCTGTGTTACAAACAGGTGCTGAAAAATGTACAATATCAGAAAATGATCAATAAATGTGTTTTAAAGTTACACCGGATCAATTAAATCCAAAACATGCACTGCTTGTGAACTGTCATCAAAATGTCAATTTCCTACAATGACAAAAGAAATTACATTGTGTTTATTCCGTCTCTATACATGTTGTCTGTTCAAAGTCCCCACCTAAAAAGAAATAAAAAGACTATCTTTTCGTTATTATAAACCCGTGTCACGTGATGTGGCGCGCGCGCTGTACCTTAAATAAAAGAAAAACTTTCCAAACTAAACATGAAACTTCTCCGGTAACAATAATATAGACCCCATACAGGAACGAACAAACAAGCAAACAATCAAACAAACAAACCCCCCCCCCCCCCCCCCACCCCCAATTCAATTAATTCTAAAGGGGGAAAGACCACCTACAATTGCTTTTTTAAAGCAATTGATTTATATTGTAAAAAACCTTTTTAACCATTCTGTTCCGTTAATAAAAAAAAAAAAAATCTCCCCGAGACCCCCTTTTGCCCCCCCCCCCCCCTTTTTTTTTTTAACCCTCCACTTACAACTGAATGTAGGTTGTGTGCTATCTATCCTATCAACGTAAAACGAACGACAACTCCAGTTTTATCCATATTATTAGGTCTTTCCACTTTTCTGTGGAAAGCCTATTGTATTTGTTCTGATTATTATTATTATTATTATTTTTTTTTTTTTCTTCCGCCAAATTTTGTTCTTGCGATAAATGTTTGTTTCGCAATATGTCGCTTAGATTTTTTTCATATTGTATCGTATAGTTTATGCGCTTTTAAATTTCACCCTGCTAAGCCGAACCATTTTCTTTGTAAGAGTTATCTCCCTATTCACTGTTTGTCATGTGTGTGCATCTCCTTCGTAACAAAATAAGAAAGCGACAAAATTCTTTTTACAAATTGTTCGTTACATCCTCAGGAATTTTTGGCTAATTTGGATCGAAGCGATTCGATGAAATTTTATAGGAGTTATGTACCTTTACGGAATAAATTTGTCGGTATGTTTTTTTAACTCATAAACCTTTAACCGTATAACCCTGGAATGTTTTTATTTGAGTCCCCTGATTCCTAACTTAGAAAATTAGGTCAAGGTCAAAGGTCAAGGTCATATTTTAGATTTTCACATGTCTTTGATTTCCCTATAACTCTTGAACGGTTATAGATACAAAAAAATTAAGCAGTGAAAAATGCTTGGTACTTCAAGGGGCAACTATTTTACATTATGACTATATTGATTTTACTATCATGTAAGGGACATAACTCCCATCGATGGTTTTTAAAAAGCCATTTTTAGGCAAAACTCTTAAACAAAAGGTCCTTGACCCATAGGGTCTTTTGCAATGACCTTGTGGAGCAATGACCTTGACGAAGGTTACAAGGTCAAAGGTCAAGGTCATCAAATTATGTGGTTTTGGCACTATTTAAACAGTTTTATGTGTGTTTGAATTTCAATCAACCAACCAACCAACCAACCAACCAACCAACCAACCAACCAACCAATCAATCAATCAATCAATCAATGTTTCCGTTTCATGTGTTTGATACGGGATTCAAGGTCTCTTTTTTTTCGCTTGTTTTAATTGAGCCTATCAAACGTGTTTAACCAACATGTTTAACCAATATGTTTAACCAATGTGTTTAACCAACATGTTTAACCAACGTGTTTAACCAACCAACCAACCAACCAACCAATCAACCAATCAATTAATGTTTCCGTTTCATGTGTGAAATACGGGATCCAAGATGTTTTTTTTCGCTTGTTTAAATTGAGCCTATCCAACGTGTTTAACCAGCCAACGTGTTTCACCAATATGTTTAACCAACGTGTTTAACCAACATGTTTAACCAACGTGTTTAACCAACCAACCAATCAATGCATGTTTCCGTTTCATGTGTTAAATACGGGATCCAAGATGGTTTTTTTTTCGCTTGTTTAAATTGAGCCTATCCAACGTGTTTAACCAGCCAACGTGTTTAACCAATATGTTTAACCAACGTGTTTAACCAACATGTTTAACCAACGTGTTTAACCAACCAACCAATCAATCAATCAATCAATGCATGTTTCCGTTTCATGCGTTAAATACGGGATCCAATTTTGAGCCTATCCAATGCGTTTAACCAACGTGTTTAAGCAACATGTTTAAGCAACGTGTTTAACCAACCAACCAACCAACCAACTAATCAACCAACCAATCAATCAATCAATCAATCAATCAATCAATCAATCATGATCATGATCAATAAATCATGTTTCATGAAAAATCGAAATTCAATATTGTTCTTGCGTCACTTCTGAAAAAAAATCCACATGTACTCTGAAACTACAAGTACAATCGACCTCAAAATTTCCAGTCAGCAGGGCATACATGTACTGAAAGTTTATAAAAAAACTTGGTGCAGATATCTCTCAAAGCTTTTCCTAGAGAAAAGAAATGGCAATGCGTAAAAATCGCTTGCTAGGTCCGTAAATCTCAGTAAAAACCTACAATAAAATGTCCGCTCCGAGATTGAAATACTAATCTGTGTTACAAACAGGTGCTGAAAAATGTACAATATCAGAAAATGATCAATAAATGTGTTTTAAAGTTACACCGGATCAATTAAATCCAAAACATGCACTGCTTGTGAACTGTCATCAAAATGTCAATTTCCTACAATGACAAAAGAAATTACATTGTGTTTATTCCGTCTCTATACATGTTGTCTGTTCAAAGTCCCCACCTAAAAAGAAATAAAAAGACTATCTTTTCGTTATTATAAACCCGTGTCACGTGATGTGGCGCGCGCGCTGTACCTTAAATAAAAGAAAAACTTTCCAAACTAAACATGAAACTTCTCCGGTAACAATAATATAGACCCCATACAGGAACGAACAAACAAGCAAACAATCAAACAAACAAACAACCCCCCCCCCCCACCCCCAATTCAATTAATTCTAAAGGGGGAAAGACCACCTACAATTGCTTTTTTAAAGCAATTGATTTATATTGTAAAAAACCTTTTTAACCATTCTGTTCCGTTAATAAAAAAAAAAAAAATCTCCCCGAGACCCCCTTTTGCCCCCCCCCCCCTTTTTTTTTTTAACCCTCCACTTACAACTGAATGTAGGTTGTGTGCTATCTATCCTATCAACGTAAAACGAACGACAACTCCAGTTTTATCCATATTATTAGGTCTTTCCACTTTTCTGTGGAAAGCCTATTGTATTTGTTCTGATTATTATTATTATTATTATTTTTTTTTTTTTCTTCCGCCAAATTTTGTTCTTGCGATAAATGTTTGTTTCGCAATATGTCGCTTAGATTTTTTTCATATTGTATCGTATAGTTTATGCGCTTTTAAATTTCACCCTGCTAAGCCGAACCATTTTCTTTGTAAGAGTTATCTCCCTATTCACTGTTTGTCATGTGTGTGCATCTCCTTCGTAACAAAATAAGAAAGCGACAAAATTCTTTTTACAAATTGTTCGTTACATCCTCAGGAATTTTTGGCTAATTTGGATCGAAGCGATTCGATGAAATTTTATAGGAGTTATGTACCTTTACGGAATAAATTTGTCGGTATGTTTTTTTAACTCATAAACCTTTAACCGTATAACCCTGGAATGTTTTTATTTGAGTCCCCTGATTCCTAACTTAGAAAATTAGGTCAAGGTCAAAGGTCAAGGTCATATTTTAGATTTTCACATGTCTTTGATTTCCCTATAACTCTTGAACGGTTATAGATACAAAAAAATTAAGCAGTGAAAAATGCTTGGTACTTCAAGGGGCAACTATTTTACATTATGACTATATTGATTTTACTATCATGTAAGGGACATAACTCCCATCGATGGTTTTTAAAAAGCCATTTTTAGGCAAAACTCTTAAACAAAAGGTCCTTGACCCATAGGGTCTTTTGCAATGACCTTGTGGAGCAATGACCTTGACGAAGGTTACAAGGTCAAAGGTCAAGGTCATCAAATTATGTGGTTTTGGCACTATTTAAACAGTTTTATGTGTGTTTGAATTTCAATCAACCAACCAACCAACCAACCAACCAACCAACCAACCAACCAACCAATCAATCAATCAATCAATCAATGTTTCCGTTTCATGTGTTTGATACGGGATTCAAGGTCTCTTTTTTTTCGCTTGTTTTAATTGAGCCTATCAAACGTGTTTAACCAACATGTTTAACCAATATGTTTAACCAATGTGTTTAACCAACATGTTTAACCAACGTGTTTAACCAACCAACCAACCAACCAACCAATCAACCAACCAATCAACCAATCAATTAATGTTTCCGTTTCATGTGTGAAATACGGGATCCAAGATGTTTTTTTTCGCTTGTTTAAATTGAGCCTATCCAACGTGTTTAACCAGCCAACGTGTTTCACCAATATGTTTAACCAACGTGTTTAACCAACGTGTTTAACCAACATGTTTAACCAACGTGTTTAACCAACCAACCAATCAATGCATGTTTCCGTTTCATGTGTTAAATACGGGATCCAAGATGGTTTTTTTTTCGCTTGTTTAAATTGAGCCTATCCAACGTGTTTAACCAGCCAACGTGTTTAACCAATATGTTTAACCAACGTGTTTAACCAACATGTTTAACCAACGTGTTTAACCAACCAACCAATCAATCAATCAATCAATGCATGTTTCCGTTTCATGCGTTAAATACGGGATCCAATTTTGAGCCTATCCAATGCGTTTAACCAACGTGTTTAAGCAACATGTTTAAGCAACGTGTTTAACCAACCAACCAACCAACCAACTAATCAACCAACCAATCAATCAATCAATCAATCAATCAATCAATCAATCATGATCATGATCAATAAATCATGTTTCATGAAAAATCGAAATTCAATATTGTTCTTGCGTCACTTCTGAAAAAAAATCCACATGTACTCTGAAACTACAAGTACAATCGACCTCAAAATTTCCAGTCAGCAGGGCATACATGTACTGAAAGTTTATAAAAAAACTTGGTGCAGATATCTCTCAAAGCTTTTCCTAGAGAAAAGAAATGGCAATGCGTAAAAATCGCTTGCTAGGTCCGTAAATCTCAGTAAAAACCTACAATAAAATGTCCGCTCCGAGATTGAAATACTAATCTGTGTTACAAACAGGTGCTGAAAAATGTACAATATCAGAAAATGATCAATAAATGTGTTTTAAAGTTACACCGGATCAATTAAATCCAAAACATGCACTGCTTGTGAACTGTCATCAAAATGTCAATTTCCTACAATGACAAAAGAAATTACATTGTGTTTATTCCGTCTCTATACATGTTGTCTGTTCAAAGTCCCCACCTAAAAAGAAATAAAAAGACTATCTTTTCGTTATTATAAACCCGTGTCACGTGATGTGGCGCGCGCGCTGTACCTTAAATAAAAGAAAAACTTTCCAAACTAAACATGAAACTTCTCCGGTAACAATAATATAGACCCCATACAGGAACGAACAAACAAGCAAACAATCAAACAAACAAACAACCCCCCCCCCCCACCCCCAATTCAATTAATTCTAAAGGGGGAAAGACCACCTACAATTGCTTTTTTAAAGCAATTGATTTATATTGTAAAAAACCTTTTTAACCATTCTGTTCCGTTAATAAAAAAAAAAAAATCTCCCCGAGACCCCCTTTTGCCCCCCCCCCCCTTTTTTTTTTTAACCCTCCACTTACAACTGAATGTAGGTTGTGTGCTATCTATCCTATCAACGTAAAACGAACGACAACTCCAGTTTTATCCATATTATTAGGTCTTTCCACTTTTCTGTGGAAAGCCTATTGTATTTGTTCTGATTATTATTATTATTATTATTTTTTTTTTTTTCTTCCGCCAAATTTTGTTCTTGCGATAAATGTTTGTTTCGCAATATGTCGCTTAGATTTTTTTCATATTGTATCGTATAGTTTATGCGCTTTTAAATTTCACCCTGCTAAGCCGAACCATTTTCTTTGTAAGAGTTATCTCCCTATTCACTGTTTGTCATGTGTGTGCATCTCCTTCGTAACAAAATAAGAAAGCGACAAAATTCTTTTTACAAATTGTTCGTTACATCCTCAGGAATTTTTGGCTAATTTGGATCGAAGCGATTCGATGAAATTTTATAGGAGTTATGTACCTTTACGGAATAAATTTGTCGGTATGTTTTTTTAACTCATAAACCTTTAACCGTATAACCCTGGAATGTTTTTATTTGAGTCCCCTGATTCCTAACTTAGAAAATTAGGTCAAGGTCAAAGGTCAAGGTCATATTTTAGATTTTCACATGTCTTTGATTTCCCTATAACTCTTGAACGGTTATAGATACAAAAAAATTAAGCAGTGAAAAATGCTTGGTACTTCAAGGGGCAACTATTTTACATTATGACTATATTGATTTTACTATCATGTAAGGGACATAACTCCCATCGATGGTTTTTAAAAAGCCATTTTTAGGCAAAACTCTTAAACAAAAGGTCCTTGACCCATAGGGTCTTTTGCAATGACCTTGTGGAGCAATGACCTTGACGAAGGTTACAA
>NW_027267349.1:10000-15000 GCF_963676685.1 Mytilus edulis | reverse complement strand
ATTTTTAGGCAAAACTCTTAAACAAAAGGTCCTTGACCCATAGGGTCTTTTGCAATGACCTTGTGGAGCAATGACCTTGACGAAGGTTACAAGGTCAAAGGTCAAGGTCATCAAATTATGTGGTTTTGGCACTATTTAAACAGTTTTATGTGTGTTTGAATTTCAATCAACCAACCAACCAACCAACCAACCAACCAACCAACCAACCAACCAATCAATCAATCAATCAATCAATGTTTCCGTTTCATGTGTTTGATACGGGATTCAAGGTCTCTTTTTTTTCGCTTGTTTTAATTGAGCCTATCAAACGTGTTTAACCAACATGTTTAACCAATATGTTTAACCAATGTGTTTAACCAACATGTTTAACCAACGTGTTTAACCAACCAACCAACCAACCAACCAATCAACCAATCAATTAATGTTTCCGTTTCATGTGTGAAATACGGGATCCAAGATGTTTTTTTTCGCTTGTTTAAATTGAGCCTATCCAACGTGTTTAACCAGCCAACGTGTTTCACCAATATGTTTAACCAACGTGTTTAACCAACGTGTTTAACCAACATGTTTAACCAACGTGTTTAACCAACCAACCAATCAATGCATGTTTCCGTTTCATGTGTTAAATACGGGATCCAAGATGGTTTTTTTTTCGCTTGTTTAAATTGAGCCTATCCAACGTGTTTAACCAGCCAACGTGTTTAACCAATATGTTTAACCAACGTGTTTAACCAACATGTTTAACCAACGTGTTTAACCAACCAACCAATCAATCAATCAATCAATGCATGTTTCCGTTTCATGCGTTAAATACGGGATCCAATTTTGAGCCTATCCAATGCGTTTAACCAACGTGTTTAAGCAACATGTTTAAGCAACGTGTTTAACCAACCAACCAACCAACCAACTAATCAACCAACCAATCAATCAATCAATCAATCAATCAATCAATCAATCATGATCATGATCAATAAATCATGTTTCATGAAAAATCGAAATTCAATATTGTTCTTGCGTCACTTCTGAAAAAAAATCCACATGTACTCTGAAACTACAAGTACAATCGACCTCAAAATTTCCAGTCAGCAGGGCATACATGTACTGAAAGTTTATAAAAAAACTTGGTGCAGATATCTCTCAAAGCTTTTCCTAGAGAAAAGAAATGGCAATGCGTAAAAATCGCTTGCTAGGTCCGTAAATCTCAGTAAAAACCTACAATAAAATGTCCGCTCCGAGATTGAAATACTAATCTGTGTTACAAACAGGTGCTGAAAAATGTACAATATCAGAAAATGATCAATAAATGTGTTTTAAAGTTACACCGGATCAATTAAATCCAAAACATGCACTGCTTGTGAACTGTCATCAAAATGTCAATTTCCTACAATGACAAAAGAAATTACATTGTGTTTATTCCGTCTCCTATACATGTTGTCTGTTCAAAGTCCCCACCTAAAAAGAAATAAAAAGACTATCTTTTCGTTATTATAAACCCGTGTCACGTGATGTGGCGCGCGCGCTGTACCTTAAATAAAAGAAAAACTTTCCAAACTAAACATGAAACTTCTCCGGTAACAATAATATAGACCCCATACAGGAACGAACAAACAAGCAAACAATCAAACAAACAAACAACCCCCCCCCCCCCACCCCCAATTCAAATAATTCTAAAGGGGGAAAGACCACCTACAATTGCTTTTTTAAAGCAATTGATTTATATTGTAAAAAACCTTTTTAACCATTCTGTTCCGTTAATAAAAAAAAAAAAAATCTCCCGAGACCCCCTTTTGCCCCCCCCCCCCTTTTTTTTTTTAACCCTCCACTTACAACTGAATGTAGGTTGTGTGCTATCTATCCTATCAACGTAAAACGAACGACAACTCCAGTTTTATCCATATTATTTAGGTCTTTCCACTTTTCTGTGGAAAGCCTATTGTATTTGTTCTGATTATTATTATTATTATTATTTTTTTTTTTTTTCTTCCGCCAAATTTTGTTCTTGCGATAAATGTTTTGTTTCGCAATATGTCGCTTAGATTTTTTTCATATTGTATCGTATAGTTTATGCGCTTTTAAATTTCACCCCTGCTAAGCCGAACCATTTTCTTTGTAAGAGTTATCTCCCTATTCACTGTTTGTCATGTGTGTGCATCTCCTTCGTAACAAAATAAGAAAGCGGACAAAATTCTTTTTACAAATTGTTCGTTACATCCTCAGGAATTTTTGGCTAATTGGATCGAAGCGATTCGATGAAATTTTATAGGAGTTATGTACCTTTACGGAATAAATTTGTCGGTATGTTTTTTAACTCATAAACCTTTAACCGTATAACCCTGGAATGTTTTTATTTGAGTCCCCTGATTCCCTAACTTAGAAAATTAGGTCAAGGTCAACGGTCAAGGTCATATTTTAGATTTTCACATGTCTTTGATTTCCCTATAACTCTTGAACGGTTATAGATACAAAAAAATTAAGCAGTGAAAAATGCTTGGTACTTCAAGGGGCAACTATTTTACATTATGACTATATTGATTTTACTATCATGTAAGGGACATAACTCCCATCGATGGTTTTTAAAAAGCCATTTTTAGGCAAACTCTTAAACAAAAGGTCCTTGACCCCCATAGGGTCTTTTGCAATGACCTGTGGAGCAATGACCTTGACGAAGGTTACAAGGTCAAAGGTCAAGGTCATCAAATTATGTGGTTTTGGCACTATTTAAACAGTTTTATGTGTGTTTGAATTTCAATCAACCAACCAACCAACCAACCAACCAACCAACCAACCAACCAACCAATCAATCAATCAATCAATCAATGTTTCCGTTTCATGTGTTTGATACGGGATTCAAGGTCTCTTTTTTTTCGCTTGTTTTAATTGAGCCTATCAAACGTGTTTAACCAACATGTTTAACCAATATGTTTAACAATGTGTTTAACCAACATGTTTAACCAACGTGTTTAACCAACCAAACCAACCAACCAACCAATCAACCAATCAATTAATGTTTCCGTTTCATGTGTGAAATACGGGATCCAAGATGTTTTTTTTCGCTTGTTTAAATTGAGCCTATCCAACGTGTTTAACCAGCCAACGTGTTTCACCAATATGTTTAACCAACGTGTTTAACCAACGTGTTTAACCAACATGTTTAACCAACGTGTTTAACCAACCAACCCAATCAATGCATGTTTCCGTTTCATGTGTTAAATACGGGATCCAAGATGGTTTTTTTTTCGCTTGTTTAAATTGAGCCTATCCAACGTGTTTAACCAGCCAACGTGTTTAACCAATATGTTTAACCAACGTGTTTAACCAACATGTTTAACCAACGTGTTTAACCAACCAACCAATCAATCAATCAATCAATGCATGTTTCCGTTTCATGCGTTAAATACGGGATCCAATTTTGAGCCTATCCAATGCGTTTAACCAACGTGTTTAAGCAACATGTTTAAGCACGTGTTTAACCAACCAACCAACCAACCAACTAATCAACCAACCAATCAATCAATCAATCAATCAATCAATCAATCAATCATGATCATGATCAATAAATCATGTTTCATGAAAAATCGAAATTCAATATTGTTCTTGCGTCACTTCTGAAAAAAAATCCACATGTACTCTGAAACTACAAGTACAATCGACCTCAAAATTCTCAGTCAGCAGGGCATACATGTACTGAAAGTTTATAAAAAAACTTGGTGCAGATATCTCTCAAAGCTTTTCCTAGAGAAAAGAAATGGCAATGCGTAAAAATCGCTTGCTAGGTCCTGTAAATCTCAGTAAAAACCTACAATAAAATGTCCGCTCCGAGATTGAAATACTAATCTGTGTTACAAACAGGTGCTGAAAAATGTACAATATCAGAAAATGATCAATAAATGTGTTTTAAAGTTACACCGGATCAATTAATCCAAAACATGCACTGCTTGTGAACTGTCATCAAAATGTCAATTTCCTACAATGACAAAAGAAATTACATTGTGTTTATTCCGTCTCTATACATGTTGTCTGTTCAAAGTCCCCACCTAAAAAGAAATAAAAAGACTATCTTTTCGTTATTATAAACCCGTGTCACGTGATGTGGCGCGCGCGCTGTACCTTAAATAAAAGAAAAACTTTCCAAACTAAACATGAAACTTCTCCGGTAACAATAATATAGACCCCATACAGGAACGAACAAACAAGCAAACAATCAAACAAACAAACAACCCCCCCCCCCCCACCCCCAATTCAATTAATTCTAAAGGGGGAAAGACCACCTACAATTGCTTTTTTAAAGCAATTGATTTATATTGTAAAAAACCTTATTAACCATTCTGTTCCGTTAATAAAAAAAAAAAAATCTCCCCGAGACCCCCTTTTGCCCCCCCCCCCCTTTTTTTTTTTTAACCCTCCACTTACACTGAATGTAGGTTGTGTGCTATCTATCCTATCAACGTAAAACGAACGACAACTCCAGTTTTATCCATATTATTAGGTCTTTCCACTTTTCTGTGGAAAGCCTATTGTATTTGTTCTGATTATTATTATTATTATTATTTTTTTTTTTTTCTTCCGCCAAATTTTGTTCTTGCGATAAATGTTTGTTTCGCAATATGTCGCTTAGATTTTTTTTCATATTGTATCGTATAGTTTATGCGCTTTTAAATTTCACCCTGCTAAGCCGAACCATTTTCTTTGTAAGAGTTATCTCCCTATTCACTGTTTGTCATGTGTGTGCATCTCCTTCGTAACAAAATAAGAAAGCGACAAAATTCTTTTTACAAATTGTTCGTTACATCCTCAGGAATTTTTGGCTAATTTGGATCGAAGCGATTCGATGAAATTTTATAGGAGTTATGTACCTTTACGGAATAAATTTGTCGGTATGTTTTTTTAACTCATAAACCTTTAAACCGTATAACCCTGGAATGTTTTTATTTGAGTCCCCTGATTCCTAACTTAGAAAATTAGGTCAAGGTCAAAGGTCAAGGTCATATTTTAGATTTTCA
>NW_027267349.1:0-7500 GCF_963676685.1 Mytilus edulis | reverse complement strand
GGAATGTTTTTATTTGAGTCCCCTGATTCCTAACTTAGAAAATTAGGTCAAGGTCAAAGGTCAAGGTCATATTTTAGATTTTCACATGTCTTTGATTTCCCTATAACTCTTGAACGGTTATAGATACAAAAAAATTAAGCAGTGAAAAATGCTTGGTACTTCAAGGGGCAACTATTTTACATTATGACTATATTGATTTTACTATCATGTAAGGGACATAACTCCCATCGATGGTTTTAAAAAAGCCATTTTTAGGCAAAACTCTTAAACAAAAGGTCCTTGACCCATAGGGTCTTTTGCAATGACCTTGTGGAGCAATGACCTTGACGAAGGTTACAAGGTCAAAGGTCAAGGTCATCAAATTATGTGGTTTTGGCACTATTTAAACAGTTTTATGTGTGTTTGAATTTCAATCAACCAACCAACCAACCACCAACCAACCAACCAACCAACCAACCAATCAATCAATCAATCAATCAATGTTTCCGTTTCATGTGTTTGATACGGGATTCAAGGTCTCTTTTTTTTCGCTTGTTTTAATTGAGCCTATCAAACGTGTTTAACCAACATGTTTAACCAATATGTTTAACCAATGTGTTTAACCAACATGTTTAACCAACGTGTTTAACCAACCAACCAACCAACCCAACCAATCAACCAATCAATTAATGTTTCCGTTTCATGTGTGAAATACGGGATCCAAGATGTTTTTTTTCGCTTGTTTAAATTGAGCCTATCCAACGTGTTTAACCAGCCAACGTGTTTCACCAATATGTTTAACCAACGTGTTTAACCAACGTGTTTAACCAACATGTTTAACCAACGTGTTTAACCAACCAACCAATCAATGCATGTTTCCGTTTCATGTGTTAAATACGGGATCCAAGATGGTTTTTTTTTCGCTTGTTTAAATTGAGCCTATCCAACGTGTTTAACCAGCCAACGTGTTTAACCAATATGTTTAACCAACGTGTTTAACCAACATGTTTAACCAACGTGTTTAACCAACCAACCAATCAATCAATCAATCAATGCATGTTTCCGTTTCATGCGTAAATACGGGATCCAATTTTGAGCCTATCCAATGCGTTTAACCAACGTGTTTAAGCAACATGTTTAAGCAACGTGTTTAACCAACCAACCAACCAACCAACTAATCAACCAACCAATCAATCAATCAATCAATCAATCAATCAATCAATCATGATCATGATCAATAAATCATGTTTCATGAAAAATCGAAATTCAATATTGTTCTTGCGTCACTTCTGAAAAAAAATCCACATGTACTCTGAAACTACAAGTACAATCGACCTCAAAATTTCCAGTCAGCAGGGCATACATGTACTGAAAGTTTATAAAAAAACTTGGTGCAGATATCTCTCAAAGCTTTTCCTAGAGAAAAGAAATGGCAATGCGTAAAAATCGCTTGCTAGGTCCGTAAATCTCAGTAAAAACCTACAATAAAATGTCCGCTCCGAGATTGAAATACTAATCTGTGTTACAAACAGGTGCTGAAAAATGTACAATATCAGAAAATGATCAATAAATGTGTTTTAAAGTTACACCGGATCAATTAAATCCAAAACATGCACTGCTTGTGAACTGTCATCAAAATGTCAATTTCCTACAATGACAAAAGAAATTACATGTGTTTATTCCGTCTCTATACATGTTGTCTGTTCAAAGTCCCCACCTAAAAAGAAATAAAAAGACTATCTTTTTCGTTATTATAAACCCGTGTCACGTGATGTGGCGCGCGCGCTGTACCTTAAATAAAGAAAAACTTCAAACTAAACATGAAACTTCTCCGGTACAATAATATAGACCCCATACAGAACGAACAAACAAGCAAACAATCAAACAAACAAACAACCCCCCCCCCCCACCCCCCAATTCAATTAATTCTAAAGGGGAAAGACCACCTACAATTGCTTTTTTAAAGCAATTGATTTATATTGTAAAAAACCTTTTTAACCATTCTGTTCCGTAATAAAAAAAAAAAAAATCTCCCCGAGACCCCCTTTTGCCCCCCCCCCCCCTTTTTTTTTTTAACCCTCCACTTACAACTGAATGTAGGTTGTGTGCTATCTATCCTATCAACGTAAAACGAACGACAACTCCAGTTTTATCCATATTATTAGGTCTTTCCACTTTTCTGTGGAAAGCCTATTGTATTTGTTCTGATTATTATTATTATTATTATTTTTTTTTTTTTCTTCCGCCAAATTTTGTTCTTGCGATAAATGTTTGTTTCGCAATATGTCGCTTAGATTTTTTTCATATTGTATCGTATAGTTTATGCGCTTTTAAATTTACCCTGCTAAGCCGAACCATTTTCTTTGTAAGAGTTATCTCCCTATTCACTGTTTGTCATGTGTGGTGATCTCCTTCGTAACAAAATAAGAAAGCGACAAAATTCTTTTTACAAATTGTTCGTTACATCCTCAGGAATTTTTGGCTAATTTGGATCGAAGCGATTCGATGAAATTTTATAGGAGTTATGTACCTTTACGGAATAAATTTGTCGGTATGTTTTTTTAACTCATAAACCTTTAACCGTATAACCCTGGAATGTTTTTATTTGAGTCCCCTGATTCCTAACTTAGAAAATTAGGTCAAGGTCAAAGGTCAAGGTCACTATTTTAGATTTTCACATGTCTTTGATTTCCTATAACTCTTGAACGGTTATAGATACAAAAAAATTAAGCAGTGAAAAATGCTTGGTACTTCAAGGGGCAACTATTTTACATTATGACTATATTGATTTTTACTATCATGTAAGGGACATAACTCCCATCGATGGTTTTTAAAAAGCCATTTTTAGGCAAAACTCTTAAACAAAAGGTCCTGACCCATAGGGTCTTTTGCAATGACCTTGTGGAGCAATGACCTTGACGAAGGTTACAAGGTCAAAGGTCAAGGTCATCAAATTATGTGGTTTTGGCACTATTTAAACAGTTTTATGTGTGTTTGAATTTCAATCACCAACCAACCAACCAACCAACCAACCAACCAACCAACCAACCAATCAATCAATCAATCAATCAATGTTTCCGTTTCATGTGTTTGATACGGGATTCAAGGTCTCTTTTTTTTCGCTTGTTTTAATTGAGCCTATCAAACGTGTTTAACCAACATGTTTAACCAATATGTTTAACCAATGTGTTTAACCAACATGTTTAACCAACGTGTTTAACCAACCAACCAACCAACCAACCAATCAACCAATCAAATAATGTTTCCGTTTCATGTGTGAAATACGGGATCCAAGATGTTTTTTTTCGCTTGTTTAAATTGAGCCTATCCAACGTGTTTAACCAGCCAACGTGTTTCACCAATATGTTTAACCAACGTGTTTAACCAACGTGTTTAACCAACATGTTTAACCAACGTGTTTAACCAACAACCAATCAATGCATGTTTCCGTTTCATGTGTTAAATACGGGATCCAAGATGGTTTTTTTTCGCTTGTTTAAATTGAGCCTATCCAACGTGTTTACCAGCCAACGTGTTTAACCAATATGTTTAACCAACGTGTTTAACCAACATGTTTAACCAACGTGTTTAACCAACCCAACCAATCAATCAATCAATCAATGCATGTTTCCGTTTCATGCGTTAAATACGGGATCCAATTTTGAGCCTATCCAATGCGTTTAACCAACGTGTTTAAGCAACATGTTTAAGCAACGTGTTTAACCAACCAACCAACCAACCAACTAATCAACCAACCAATCAATCAATCAATCAATCAATCAATCAATCAATCATGATCATGATCAATAAATCATGTTTCATGAAAAATCGAAATTCAATATTGTTCTTGCGTCACATCTGAAAAAAAAATCCACATGTACTCTGAAACTACAAGTACAATCGACCTCAAAATTTCCAGTCAGCAGGGCATACATGTACTGAAAGTTTATAAAAAAACTTGGTGCAGATATCTCTCAAAGCTTTTCCTAGAGAAAAGAAATGGCAATGCGTAAAAATCGCTTGCTAGGTCCGTAAATCTCAGTAAAAACCTACAATAAAATGTCCGCTCCGAGATTGAAATACTAATCTGTGTTACAAACAGGTGCTGAAAAATGTACAATATCAGAAAATGATCAATAATGTGTTTAAAGTTTACACCGGTATCAATTAAATCCAAAACATGCACTGCTGTGAACTGTCATCAAAATGTCAATTTCCTACAATGACAAAAGAAATTACATTGTGTTTATTCCGTCTCTATACATGTTGTCTGTTCAAAGTCCCCACCTAAAAAGAATAAAAAGGACTATCTTTTCGTTATTATAAACCCGTGTCACGTGATGTGGCGCGCGCGCTGTACCTTAAATAAAAGAAAAACTTTCCAAACTAAACATGAAACTTCTCCGTAACAATAATATAGACCCCATACAGGAACGAACAAACAAGCAAACAATCAAACAAACAAACAACCCCCCCCCCCCCCCCACCCCCAATTCAATTAATTCTAAAGGGGAAAGACCACCTACAATTGCTTTTTTAAAGCAATTGATTTATATTGTAAAAAAACCTTTTTAACCATTCTGTTCCGGTTAATAAAAAAAAAAAAAAATCTCCCCGAGACCCCCTTTTGCCCCCCCCCCCCCTTTTTTTTTTTAACCCTTCCACTTACAACTGAATGTAGGTTGTGTGCTATCTATCCTATCAACGTAAAACGAACGACAACTCCAGTTTTATCCATATTATTAGGTCTTTCCACTTTTCTGTGGAAAGCCTATTGTATTTGTTCTGATTATTATTATTATTATTATTTTTTTTTTTTCTTCGCCAAATTTTGTTCTTGCGATAAATGTTTGTTTCGCAATATGTCGCTTAGATTTTTTTCATATTGTATCGTATTAGTTTATGCGCTTTTAAATTTCACCCTGCTAAGCCGAACCATTTTCTTTGTAAGAGTTATCTCCCTATTCACTGTTTGTCATGTGTGTGCATCTCCTTCGTAACAAAATAAGAAAGCGACAAAATTCTTTTTACAAATTGTTCGTTACATCCTCAGGAATTTTTGGCTAATTTGGATCGAAGCGATTCGATGAAATTTTATAGGAGTTATGTACCTTTACGGAATAAATTTGTCGGTATGTTTTTTTAACTCATAAACCTTTAACCGTATAACCCTGGAATGTTTTTATTTGAGTCCCCTGATTCCTAACTTAGAAAATTAGGTCAAGGTCAAAGGTCAAGGTCATATTTTAGATTTTCACATGTCTTTGATTTCCCTATAACTCTTGAACGGTTATAGATACAAAAAAATTAAGCAGTGAAAAATGCTTGGTACTTCAAGGGGCAACTATTTTACATTATGACTATATTGATTTTACTATCATGTAAGGGACATAACTCCCATCGATGGTTTTTAAAAAGCCATTTTTAGGCAAAACCTCTTAAACAAAAGGTCCTTGACCCATAGGGTCTTTTGCAATGACCTTGTGGAGCAATGACCTTGACGAAGGTTACAAGGTCAAAGGTCAAGGTCATCAAATTATGTGGTTTTAGGCACTATTTAAACAGTTTTATGTGTGTTTGAATTTCAATCAACCAACCAACCAACCAACCAACCAACCAAACCAACCAACCAACCAATCATCAATCAATCAATCAATGTTTCCGTTTCATGTGTTTGATACGGGATTCAAGGTCTCTTTTTTTTCGCTTGTTTTAATTGAGCCTATCAAACGTGTTTAACCAACATGTTTAACCAATAGTTTAACCAATGTGTTTAACCAACATGTTTAACCAACGTGTTTAACCAACCAACCAACCAACCAACCAATCAACCAATCAATTAATGTTTCCGTTTCATGTGTGAAATACGGGATCCAAGATGTTTTTTTTCGCTTGTTTAAATTGAGCCTATCCAACGTGTTTAACCAGCCAACGTGTTTCACCAATATGTTTAACAACGTGTTTAACCAACGTGTTTAACCAACATGTTTAACCAACGTGTTTTAACCAACCAACCAATCAATGCATGTTTCCGTTTCATGTGTTAAATACGGGATCCAAGATGGGTTTTTTTTCGCTTGTTTAAATTGAGCCTATCCAACGTGTTTAACCAGCAACGTGTTTAACCAATATGTTTAACCAACGTGTTTAACCAACATGTTTAACCAACGTGTTTAACCAACCAACCAATCAATCAATCAATCAATGCATGTTTCCGTTTCATGCGTTAAATACGGGATCCAATTTTGAGCCTATCCAATGCGTTTAACCAACGTGTTTAAGCAACATGTTTAAGCAACGTGTTTAACCAACCAACCAACCAACCAACTAATCAACCAACCAATCAATCAATCAATCAATCAATCAATCAATCAATCATGATCATGATCAATAAATCATGTTTCATGAAAAATCGAAATTCAATATTGTTCTTGCGTCACTTCTGAAAAAAATCCACATGTACTCTGAAACTACAAGTACAATCGACCTCAAAATTTCCAGTCAGCAGGGCATACATGTACTGAAAGTTTATAAAAAACTTGGTGCAGATATCTCTCAAAGCTTTTCCTAGAGAAAAGAAATGGCAATGCGTAAAAATCGCTTGCTAGGTCGTAAATCTCAGTAAAAACCTACAATAAAATGTCCGCTCCGAGATTGAAATACTAATCTGTGTTACAAACAGTGCTGAAAAATGTACAATATCAGAAAATGATCAATAAATGTGTTTTAAAGTTACACCGGATCAATTAAATCCAAAACATGCACTGCTTGTGAACTGTCATCAAAATGTCAATTTCCTACAATGACAAAAGAAATTACATTGTGTTTATTCCGTCTCTATACATGTTGTCTGTTCAAAGTCCCCACCTAAAAAGAAATAAAAAGACTATCTTTTCGTTATTATAAACCCGTGTCACGTGATGTGGCGCGCGCGCTGTACCTTAAATAAAAGAAAAACTTTCCAAACTAAACATGAAACTTCTCCGGTAACAATAATATAGACCCCATACAGGAACGAACAAACAAGCAACAATCAACAAACAAACAACAACCCCCCCCCCCCCCCCACCCCCAATTCAATTAATTCTAAAGGGGGAAAGACCACCTACAATTGCTTTTTTAAAGCAATTGATTTATATTGTAAAAAACCTTTTTTAACCATTCTGTTCCGTTAATAAAAAAAAAAAAATCTCCCCGAGACCCCCTTTTGCCCCCCCCCCCCCCTTTTTTTTTTTAACCCTCCACTTACAACTGAATGTAGGTTGTGTGCTATCTATCCTATCAACGTAAAACGAACGACAACTCCAGTTTTATCCATATTATTAGGTCTTTCCACTTTTCTGTGGAAGCCTATTGTATTTGTTCTGATTATTATTATTATTATTATTTTTTTTTTTTTCTTCCGCCAAATTTTGTTCTTGCGATAAATGTTTGTTTCGCAATATGTCGCTTAGATTTTTTTCATATTGTATCGTATAGTTTATGCGCTTTTAAATTTCACCCTGCTAAGCCGAACCATTT
>NW_027267347.1:0-31699 GCF_963676685.1 Mytilus edulis | reverse complement strand
TATAATAGAATGTGTGGTGAATTTACCCATTTTTATAAAAATTGAGAATGGAAATGGGGAATGTGTCAAAGAGACAACAACCCGACCATAGAAAAGACAACAGCAGAAGGTCACCAATAGGTTTTCAATGTAGCGAAAAATTCCCGCACCCGGAGACGTCCTTCAGCTAGCCCCTAAACAAATATATATATACTAGTTCAGTGATAATGAACGCCATACTAAATTCCAAATTATACACAAGAAACTAAAATTTAAAATAATACAAGACTAACAAAGGCTCCTGACTTGGGACAGGCGCAAAAGTGCGGCGGGGTTAAACATGTTTATGAGATCTCAACCCCTATACCTCTAGCCAATGTAGAAAGTACACGCATAACAAAACGCAGTGTAGATTTCTTTTTATCACACACTGGCAATTTGGTTTTTCATGATGATAATATATACAAAATCTAACCTGTAGCGTGAACAAAATCCACACTCCACCTCCATCCCATATCTATCTGAATACAAAATAAAGGTACAAATGTATGACTGAAACTTCTTTTATTACATGACCGAAGTGATTTCTTGTAATTAGTATAATTGTATTTAAAAAATGTAAATCTTCAGTATAATGGAGGAAATAAAGAGAATCAATCATGGCCGAAACGACCAAGGCCGAACTAACCAAGGTCCAGTTTAGCTCCATGACCGAAACCTCTTGCTACCGAGACGTTTCGGCCAAGAATCTGTTCGGTCTTTGGTAGCACTCCACAGTTAGGTGTGTAGTTTCGCATTTTGGCCCCTGTGGATTTTTCAAATATAAGAGCTAGTGTGCAATAAAATTCATTTTTGGATAGCTGAGTATTAAAATAGCCTTTGTATTGGGTTTATATGAACATCAAGATTATGTAATGTATGTAATATAGGCTGTTTTCTGTATGACAGTCCGTATTTGCATGTCCCTACCATACATTGGTCCGGCAATTATTGCAATGTTTTTTTCCAACTTTTTATCGCACGAACTTTGTGATTGGATTTTACGAAAAAATGAGGCGAAAGACACCCATTTTTTATTTGATCATTAGGAAGATTTATGAAAACAGTTTCTAAAAAGGTATCACTCAAAGGCATTGAAATTCTAGTTTGATCAAAATTTTGGGGGGATATGTGACATGTCAACCCCCCTTTTTGCAATATTTTATGGTAAATAAATGCAGAATGTTGCCATGGATACACATAAAAGGAATTAATTTTCACTCTTTTAACTTTTGAAAATCAAATCTATGGAATATACTGATTACATACATATGCACATGTACAACACAAACAGTTAGGTTAATGTATTAGAAATCCAGGAATAGGAGATGATAAAACATTTTGTGGCTCATTTTTAATTTTATTTTCTAACTGTGGAGTGCTACCTTATGGCACATCAGAAAGCACAGAAATGCACTTTTTTAGATAAAATTTACCACAAATCTTTAGTCTTTTATGTTCTTGATTTAGTTCTGAAGGTAAAAAATCTGCTAGGAATGCAATTTATGTTTATTTTATTGTTTACTGTCCTTAGCAACCAAATATACACATTTTGACACTTAGACATGTTGCGGTCTTAAATTTGTACTCAATTAGCTTCACCATTGTAACCAAAGAATGCGCTTTATATGATATCCTCAGAATGTATCGCTTTATATTTTTGAATGCGAATAAGTCAAATAAACATTTTTAGCAGGATTTTATATTATAATTTGGCATTAATTAAATTTAATGATGCCAGTACTGCTAGAAATTTATACCCTGCTTGAGAGCTTCTAAACCAAGGTTAGGTATGCTATTTACAGCAAAATTGACCTATAAGTGCTTTCAAATACCTAAAAATTGTACAATTTGTCCTCTTTGAAGGTAATTTTATGATTTTAAATAAGATAATGGGAAAAGTTTTAGAAATTTACCCCAAAAATGAGACAGAATTGAAGTTTTTCACTATGATCCAGCATTTATTTTTAAATCACTTTTTGTCGCGTTTCAACATCAACTGCTAACCTTCATAAAATCTTTATTACTGAACCAATTTTAAAAACTAAGGTACCATTTTCATCGTAACAGCCAGTAGAACACAGAAAATATAATAAAAATTGAGGCAGGAGGGGAAAAATTTCACCTTAAGGTAGCACTCCACAGTTAGGTGTGTAGTTTCGCATTTTGGCCCCTGTGGATTTTTCAAATATAAGAGCTAGTGTGCAATAAAATTCATTTTTGGATAGCTGAGTATTAAAATAGCCTTTGTATTGGGTTTATATGAACATCAAGATTATGTAATGTATGTAATATAGGCTGTTTTCTGTATGACAGTCCGTATTTGCATGTCCCTACCATACATTGGTCCGGCAATTATTGCAATGTTTTTTTCCAACTTTTTATCGCACGAACTTTGTGATTGGATTTTACGAAAAAATGAGGCGAAAGACACCCATTTTTTATTTGATCATTAGGAAGATTTATGAAAACAGTTTCTAAAAAGGTATCACTCAAAGGCATTGAAATTCTAGTTTGATCAAAATTTTGGGGGGATATGTGACATGTCAACCCCCCTTTTTGCAATATTTTATGGTAAATAAATGCAGAATGTTGCCATGGATACACATAAAAGGAATTAATTTTCACTCTTTTAACTTTTGAAAATCAAATCTATGGAATATACTGATTACATACATATGCACATGTACAACACAAACAGTTAGGTTAATGTATTAGAAATCCAGGAATAGGAGATGATAAAACATTTTGTGGCTCATTTTTAATTTTATTTTCTAACTGTGGAGTGCTACCTTATGGCACATCAGAAAGCACAGAAATGCACTTTTTTAGATAAAATTTACCACAAATCTTTAGTCTTTTATGTTCTTGATTTAGTTCTGAAGGTAAAAAATCTGCTAGGAATGCAATTTATGTTTATTTTATTGTTTACTGTCCTTAGCAACCAAATATACACATTTTGACACTTAGACATGTTGCGGTCTTAAATTTGTACTCAATTAGCTTCACCATTGTAACCAAAGAATGCGCTTTATATGATATCCTCAGAATGTATCGCTTTATATTTTTGAATGCGAATAAGTCAAATAAACATTTTTAGCAGGATTTTATATTATAATTTGGCATTAATTAAATTTAATGATGCCAGTACTGCTAGAAATTTATACCCTGCTTGAGAGCTTCTAAACCAAGGTTAGGTATGCTATTTACAGCAAAATTGACCTATAAGTGCTTTCAAATACCTAAAAATTGTACAATTTGTCCTCTTTGAAGGTAATTTTATGATTTTAAATAAGATAATGGGAAAAGTTTTAGAAATTTACCCCAAAAATGAGACAGAATTGAAGTTTTTCACTATGATCCAGCATTTATTTTTAAATCACTTTTTGTCGCGTTTCAACATCAACTGCTAACCTTCATAAAATCTTTATTACTGAACCAATTTTAAAAACTAAGGTACCATTTTCATCGTAACAGCCAGTAGAACACAGAAAATATAATAAAAATTGAGGCAGGAGGGGAAAAATTTCACCTTAAGGTAGCACTCCACAGTTAGGTGTGTAGTTTCGCATTTTGGCCCCTGTGGATTTTTCAAATATAAGAGCTAGTGTGCAATAAAATTCATTTTTGGATAGCTGAGTATTAAAATAGCCTTTGTATTGGGTTTATATGAACATCAAGATTATGTAATGTATGTAATATAGGCTGTTTTCTGTATGACAGTCCGTATTTGCATGTCCCTACCATACATTGGTCCGGCAATTATTGCAATGTTTTTTTCCAACTTTTTATCGCACGAACTTTGTGATTGGATTTTACGAAAAAATGAGGCGAAAGACACCCATTTTTTATTTGATCATTAGGAAGATTTATGAAAACAGTTTCTAAAAAGGTATCACTCAAAGGCATTGAAATTCTAGTTTGATCAAAATTTTGGGGGGATATGTGACATGTCAACCCCCCTTTTTGCAATATTTTATGGTAAATAAATGCAGAATGTTGCCATGGATACACATAAAAGGAATTAATTTTCACTCTTTTAACTTTTGAAAATCAAATCTATGGAATATACTGATTACATACATATGCACATGTACAACACAAACAGTTAGGTTAATGTATTAGAAATCCAGGAATAGGAGATGATAAAACATTTTGTGGCTCATTTTTAATTTTATTTTCTAACTGTGGAGTGCTACCTTATGGCACATCAGAAAGCACAGAAATGCACTTTTTTAGATAAAATTTACCACAAATCTTTAGTCTTTTATGTTCTTGATTTAGTTCTGAAGGTAAAAAATCTGCTAGGAATGCAATTTATGTTTATTTTATTGTTTACTGTCCTTAGCAACCAAATATACACATTTTGACACTTAGACATGTTGCGGTCTTAAATTTGTACTCAATTAGCTTCACCATTGTAACCAAAGAATGCGCTTTATATGATATCCTCAGAATGTATCGCTTTATATTTTTGAATGCGAATAAGTCAAATAAACATTTTTAGCAGGATTTTATATTATAATTTGGCATTAATTAAATTTAATGATGCCAGTACTGCTAGAAATTTATACCCTGCTTGAGAGCTTCTAAACCAAGGTTAGGTATGCTATTTACAGCAAAATTGACCTATAAGTGCTTTCAAATACCTAAAAATTGTACAATTTGTCCTCTTTGAAGGTAATTTTATGATTTTAAATAAGATAATGGGAAAAGTTTTAGAAATTTACCCCAAAAATGAGACAGAATTGAAGTTTTTCACTATGATCCAGCATTTATTTTTAAATCACTTTTTGTCGCGTTTCAACATCAACTGCTAACCTTCATAAAATCTTTATTACTGAACCAATTTTAAAAACTAAGGTACCATTTTCATCGTAACAGCCAGTAGAACACAGAAAATATAATAAAAATTGAGGCAGGAGGGGAAAAATTTCACCTTAAGGTAGCACTCCACAGTTAGGTGTGTAGTTTCGCATTTTGGCCCCTGTGGATTTTTCAAATATAAGAGCTAGTGTGCAATAAAATTCATTTTTGGATAGCTGAGTATTAAAATAGCCTTTGTATTGGGTTTATATGAACATCAAGATTATGTAATGTATGTAATATAGGCTGTTTTCTGTATGACAGTCCGTATTTGCATGTCCCTACCATACATTGGTCCGGCAATTATTGCAATGTTTTTTTCCAACTTTTTATCGCACGAACTTTGTGATTGGATTTTACGAAAAAATGAGGCGAAAGACACCCATTTTTTATTTGATCATTAGGAAGATTTATGAAAACAGTTTCTAAAAAGGTATCACTCAAAGGCATTGAAATTCTAGTTTGATCAAAATTTTGGGGGGATATGTGACATGTCAACCCCCCTTTTTGCAATATTTTATGGTAAATAAATGCAGAATGTTGCCATGGATACACATAAAAGGAATTAATTTTCACTCTTTTAACTTTTGAAAATCAAATCTATGGAATATACTGATTACATACATATGCACATGTACAACACAAACAGTTAGGTTAATGTATTAGAAATCCAGGAATAGGAGATGATAAAACATTTTGTGGCTCATTTTTAATTTTATTTTCTAACTGTGGAGTGCTACCTTATGGCACATCAGAAAGCACAGAAATGCACTTTTTTAGATAAAATTTACCACAAATCTTTAGTCTTTTATGTTCTTGATTTAGTTCTGAAGGTAAAAAATCTGCTAGGAATGCAATTTATGTTTATTTTATTGTTTACTGTCCTTAGCAACCAAATATACACATTTTGACACTTAGACATGTTGCGGTCTTAAATTTGTACTCAATTAGCTTCACCATTGTAACCAAAGAATGCGCTTTATATGATATCCTCAGAATGTATCGCTTTATATTTTTGAATGCGAATAAGTCAAATAAACATTTTTAGCAGGATTTTATATTATAATTTGGCATTAATTAAATTTAATGATGCCAGTACTGCTAGAAATTTATACCCTGCTTGAGAGCTTCTAAACCAAGGTTAGGTATGCTATTTACAGCAAAATTGACCTATAAGTGCTTTCAAATACCTAAAAATTGTACAATTTGTCCTCTTTGAAGGTAATTTTATGATTTTAAATAAGATAATGGGAAAAGTTTTAGAAATTTACCCCAAAAATGAGACAGAATTGAAGTTTTTCACTATGATCCAGCATTTATTTTTAAATCACTTTTTGTCGCGTTTCAACATCAACTGCTAACCTTCATAAAATCTTTATTACTGAACCAATTTTAAAAACTAAGGTACCATTTTCATCGTAACAGCCAGTAGAACACAGAAAATATAATAAAAATTGAGGCAGGAGGGGAAAAATTTCACCTTAAGGTAGCACTCCACAGTTAGGTGTGTAGTTTCGCATTTTGGCCCCTGTGGATTTTTCAAATATAAGAGCTAGTGTGCAATAAAATTCATTTTTGGATAGCTGAGTATTAAAATAGCCTTTGTATTGGGTTTATATGAACATCAAGATTATGTAATGTATGTAATATAGGCTGTTTTCTGTATGACAGTCCGTATTTGCATGTCCCTACCATACATTGGTCCGGCAATTATTGCAATGTTTTTTTCCAACTTTTTATCGCACGAACTTTGTGATTGGATTTTACGAAAAAATGAGGCGAAAGACACCCATTTTTTATTTGATCATTAGGAAGATTTATGAAAACAGTTTCTAAAAAGGTATCACTCAAAGGCATTGAAATTCTAGTTTGATCAAAATTTTGGGGGGATATGTGACATGTCAACCCCCCTTTTTGCAATATTTTATGGTAAATAAATGCAGAATGTTGCCATGGATACACATAAAAGGAATTAATTTTCACTCTTTTAACTTTTGAAAATCAAATCTATGGAATATACTGATTACATACATATGCACATGTACAACACAAACAGTTAGGTTAATGTATTAGAAATCCAGGAATAGGAGATGATAAAACATTTTGTGGCTCATTTTTAATTTTATTTTCTAACTGTGGAGTGCTACCTTATGGCACATCAGAAAGCACAGAAATGCACTTTTTTAGATAAAATTTACCACAAATCTTTAGTCTTTTATGTTCTTGATTTAGTTCTGAAGGTAAAAAATCTGCTAGGAATGCAATTTATGTTTATTTTATTGTTTACTGTCCTTAGCAACCAAATATACACATTTTGACACTTAGACATGTTGCGGTCTTAAATTTGTACTCAATTAGCTTCACCATTGTAACCAAAGAATGCGCTTTATATGATATCCTCAGAATGTATCGCTTTATATTTTTGAATGCGAATAAGTCAAATAAACATTTTTAGCAGGATTTTATATTATAATTTGGCATTAATTAAATTTAATGATGCCAGTACTGCTAGAAATTTATACCCTGCTTGAGAGCTTCTAAACCAAGGTTAGGTATGCTATTTACAGCAAAATTGACCTATAAGTGCTTTCAAATACCTAAAAATTGTACAATTTGTCCTCTTTGAAGGTAATTTTATGATTTTAAATAAGATAATGGGAAAAGTTTTAGAAATTTACCCCAAAAATGAGACAGAATTGAAGTTTTTCACTATGATCCAGCATTTATTTTTAAATCACTTTTTGTCGCGTTTCAACATCAACTGCTAACCTTCATAAAATCTTTATTACTGAACCAATTTTAAAAACTAAGGTACCATTTTCATCGTAACAGCCAGTAGAACACAGAAAATATAATAAAAATTGAGGCAGGAGGGGAAAAATTTCACCTTAAGGTAGCACTCCACAGTTAGGTGTGTAGTTTCGCATTTTGGCCCCTGTGGATTTTTCAAATATAAGAGCTAGTGTGCAATAAAATTCATTTTTGGATAGCTGAGTATTAAAATAGCCTTTGTATTGGGTTTATATGAACATCAAGATTATGTAATGTATGTAATATAGGCTGTTTTCTGTATGACAGTCCGTATTTGCATGTCCCTACCATACATTGGTCCGGCAATTATTGCAATGTTTTTTTCCAACTTTTTATCGCACGAACTTTGTGATTGGATTTTACGAAAAAATGAGGCGAAAGACACCCATTTTTTATTTGATCATTAGGAAGATTTATGAAAACAGTTTCTAAAAAGGTATCACTCAAAGGCATTGAAATTCTAGTTTGATCAAAATTTTGGGGGGATATGTGACATGTCAACCCCCCTTTTTGCAATATTTTATGGTAAATAAATGCAGAATGTTGCCATGGATACACATAAAAGGAATTAATTTTCACTCTTTTAACTTTTGAAAATCAAATCTATGGAATATACTGATTACATACATATGCACATGTACAACACAAACAGTTAGGTTAATGTATTAGAAATCCAGGAATAGGAGATGATAAAACATTTTGTGGCTCATTTTTAATTTTATTTTCTAACTGTGGAGTGCTACCTTATGGCACATCAGAAAGCACAGAAATGCACTTTTTTAGATAAAATTTACCACAAATCTTTAGTCTTTTATGTTCTTGATTTAGTTCTGAAGGTAAAAAATCTGCTAGGAATGCAATTTATGTTTATTTTATTGTTTACTGTCCTTAGCAACCAAATATACACATTTTGACACTTAGACATGTTGCGGTCTTAAATTTGTACTCAATTAGCTTCACCATTGTAACCAAAGAATGCGCTTTATATGATATCCTCAGAATGTATCGCTTTATATTTTTGAATGCGAATAAGTCAAATAAACATTTTTAGCAGGATTTTATATTATAATTTGGCATTAATTAAATTTAATGATGCCAGTACTGCTAGAAATTTATACCCTGCTTGAGAGCTTCTAAACCAAGGTTAGGTATGCTATTTACAGCAAAATTGACCTATAAGTGCTTTCAAATACCTAAAAATTGTACAATTTGTCCTCTTTGAAGGTAATTTTATGATTTTAAATAAGATAATGGGAAAAGTTTTAGAAATTTACCCCAAAAATGAGACAGAATTGAAGTTTTTCACTATGATCCAGCATTTATTTTTAAATCACTTTTTGTCGCGTTTCAACATCAACTGCTAACCTTCATAAAATCTTTATTACTGAACCAATTTTAAAAACTAAGGTACCATTTTCATCGTAACAGCCAGTAGAACACAGAAAATATAATAAAAATTGAGGCAGGAGGGGAAAAATTTCACCTTAAGGTAGCACTCCACAGTTAGGTGTGTAGTTTCGCATTTTGGCCCCTGTGGATTTTTCAAATATAAGAGCTAGTGTGCAATAAAATTCATTTTTGGATAGCTGAGTATTAAAATAGCCTTTGTATTGGGTTTATATGAACATCAAGATTATGTAATGTATGTAATATAGGCTGTTTTCTGTATGACAGTCCGTATTTGCATGTCCCTACCATACATTGGTCCGGCAATTATTGCAATGTTTTTTTCCAACTTTTTATCGCACGAACTTTGTGATTGGATTTTACGAAAAAATGAGGCGAAAGACACCCATTTTTTATTTGATCATTAGGAAGATTTATGAAAACAGTTTCTAAAAAGGTATCACTCAAAGGCATTGAAATTCTAGTTTGATCAAAATTTTGGGGGGATATGTGACATGTCAACCCCCCTTTTTGCAATATTTTATGGTAAATAAATGCAGAATGTTGCCATGGATACACATAAAAGGAATTAATTTTCACTCTTTTAACTTTTGAAAATCAAATCTATGGAATATACTGATTACATACATATGCACATGTACAACACAAACAGTTAGGTTAATGTATTAGAAATCCAGGAATAGGAGATGATAAAACATTTTGTGGCTCATTTTTAATTTTATTTTCTAACTGTGGAGTGCTACCTTATGGCACATCAGAAAGCACAGAAATGCACTTTTTTAGATAAAATTTACCACAAATCTTTAGTCTTTTATGTTCTTGATTTAGTTCTGAAGGTAAAAAATCTGCTAGGAATGCAATTTATGTTTATTTTATTGTTTACTGTCCTTAGCAACCAAATATACACATTTTGACACTTAGACATGTTGCGGTCTTAAATTTGTACTCAATTAGCTTCACCATTGTAACCAAAGAATGCGCTTTATATGATATCCTCAGAATGTATCGCTTTATATTTTTGAATGCGAATAAGTCAAATAAACATTTTTAGCAGGATTTTATATTATAATTTGGCATTAATTAAATTTAATGATGCCAGTACTGCTAGAAATTTATACCCTGCTTGAGAGCTTCTAAACCAAGGTTAGGTATGCTATTTACAGCAAAATTGACCTATAAGTGCTTTCAAATACCTAAAAATTGTACAATTTGTCCTCTTTGAAGGTAATTTTATGATTTTAAATAAGATAATGGGAAAAGTTTTAGAAATTTACCCCAAAAATGAGACAGAATTGAAGTTTTTCACTATGATCCAGCATTTATTTTTAAATCACTTTTTGTCGCGTTTCAACATCAACTGCTAACCTTCATAAAATCTTTATTACTGAACCAATTTTAAAAACTAAGGTACCATTTTCATCGTAACAGCCAGTAGAACACAGAACATATAATAAAAATTGAGGCAGGAGGGGAAAAATTTCACCTTAAGGTAGCACTCCACAGTTAGGTGTGTAGTTTCGCATTTTGGCCCCTGTGGATTTTTCAAATATAAGAGCTAGTGTGCAATAAAATTCATTTTTGGATAGCTGAGTATTAAAATAGCCTTTGTATTGGGTTTATATGAACATCAAGATTATGTAATGTATGTAATATAGGCTGTTTTCTGTATGACAGTCCGTATTTGCATGTCCCTACCATACATTGGTCCGGCAATTATTGCAATGTTTTTTTCCAACTTTTTATCGCACGAACTTTGTGATTGGATTTTACGAAAAAATGAGGCGAAAGACACCCATTTTTTATTTGATCATTAGGAAGATTTATGAAAACAGTTTCTAAAAAGGTATCACTCAAAGGCATTGAAATTCTAGTTTGATCAAAATTTTGGGGGGATATGTGACATGTCAACCCCCCTTTTTGCAATATTTTATGGTAAATAAATGCAGAATGTTGCCATGGATACACATAAAAGGAATTAATTTTCACTCTTTTAACTTTTGAAAATCAAATCTATGGAATATACTGATTACATACATATGCACATGTACAACACAAACAGTTAGGTTAATGTATTAGAAATCCAGGAATAGGAGATGATAAAACATTTTGTGGCTCATTTTTAATTTTATTTTCTAACTGTGGAGTGCTACCTTATGGCACATCAGAAAGCACAGAAATGCACTTTTTTAGATAAAATTTACCACAAATCTTTAGTCTTTTATGTTCTTGATTTAGTTCTGAAGGTAAAAAATCTGCTAGGAATGCAATTTATGTTTATTTTATTGTTTACTGTCCTTAGCAACCAAATATACACATTTTGACACTTAGACATGTTGCGGTCTTAAATTTGTACTCAATTAGCTTCACCATTGTAACCAAAGAATGCGCTTTATATGATATCCTCAGAATGTATCGCTTTATATTTTTGAATGCGAATAAGTCAAATAAACATTTTTAGCAGGATTTTATATTATAATTTGGCATTAATTAAATTTAATGATGCCAGTACTGCTAGAAATTTATACCCTGCTTGAGAGCTTCTAAACCAAGGTTAGGTATGCTATTTACAGCAAAATTGACCTATAAGTGCTTTCAAATACCTAAAAATTGTACAATTTGTCCTCTTTGAAGGTAATTTTATGATTTTAAATAAGATAATGGGAAAAGTTTTAGAAATTTACCCCAAAAATGAGACAGAATTGAAGTTTTTCACTATGATCCAGCATTTATTTTTAAATCACTTTTTGTCGCGTTTCAACATCAACTGCTAACCTTCATAAAATCTTTATTACTGAACCAATTTTAAAAACTAAGGTACCATTTTCATCGTAACAGCCAGTAGAACACAGAAAATATAATAAAAATTGAGGCAGGAGGGGAAAAATTTCACCTTAAGGTAGCACTCCACAGTTAGGTGTGTAGTTTCGCATTTTGGCCCCTGTGGATTTTTCAAATATAAGAGCTAGTGTGCAATAAAATTCATTTTTGGATAGCTGAGTATTAAAATAGCCTTTGTATTGGGTTTATATGAACATCAAGATTATGTAATGTATGTAATATAGGCTGTTTTCTGTATGACAGTCCGTATTTGCATGTCCCTACCATACATTGGTCCGGCAATTATTGCAATGTTTTTTTCCAACTTTTTATCGCACGAACTTTGTGATTGGATTTTACGAAAAAATGAGGCGAAAGACACCCATTTTTTATTTGATCATTAGGAAGATTTATGAAAACAGTTTCTAAAAAGGTATCACTCAAAGGCATTGAAATTCTAGTTTGATCAAAATTTTGGGGGGATATGTGACATGTCAACCCCCCTTTTTGCAATATTTTATGGTAAATAAATGCAGAATGTTGCCATGGATACACATAAAAGGAATTAATTTTCACTCTTTTAACTTTTGAAAATCAAATCTATGGAATATACTGATTACATACATATGCACATGTACAACACAAACAGTTAGGTTAATGTATTAGAAATCCAGGAATAGGAGATGATAAAACATTTTGTGGCTCATTTTTAATTTTATTTTCTAACTGTGGAGTGCTACCTTATGGCACATCAGAAAGCACAGAAATGCACTTTTTTAGATAAAATTTACCACAAATCTTTAGTCTTTTATGTTCTTGATTTAGTTCTGAAGGTAAAAAATCTGCTAGGAATGCAATTTATGTTTATTTTATTGTTTACTGTCCTTAGCAACCAAATATACACATTTTGACACTTAGACATGTTGCGGTCTTAAATTTGTACTCAATTAGCTTCACCATTGTAACCAAAGAATGCGCTTTATATGATATCCTCAGAATGTATCGCTTTATATTTTTGAATGCGAATAAGTCAAATAAACATTTTTAGCAGGATTTTATATTATAATTTGGCATTAATTAAATTTAATGATGCCAGTACTGCTAGAAATTTATACCCTGCTTGAGAGCTTCTAAACCAAGGTTAGGTATGCTATTTACAGCAAAATTGACCTATAAGTGCTTTCAAATACCTAAAAATTGTACAATTTGTCCTCTTTGAAGGTAATTTTATGATTTTAAATAAGATAATGGGAAAAGTTTTAGAAATTTACCCCAAAAATGAGACAGAATTGAAGTTTTTCACTATGATCCAGCATTTATTTTTAAATCACTTTTTGTCGCGTTTCAACATCAACTGCTAACCTTCATAAAATCTTTATTACTGAACCAATTTTAAAAACTAAGGTACCATTTTCATCGTAACAGCCAGTAGAACACAGAAAATATAATAAAAATTGAGGCAGGAGGGGAAAAATTTCACCTTAAGGTAGCACTCCACAGTTAGGTGTGTAGTTTCGCATTTTGGCCCCTGTGGATTTTTCAAATATAAGAGCTAGTGTGCAATAAAATTCATTTTTGGATAGCTGAGTATTAAAATAGCCTTTGTATTGGGTTTATATGAACATCAAGATTATGTAATGTATGTAATATAGGCTGTTTTCTGTATGACAGTCCGTATTTGCATGTCCCTACCATACATTGGTCCGGCAATTATTGCAATGTTTTTTTCCAACTTTTTATCGCACGAACTTTGTGATTGGATTTTACGAAAAAATGAGGCGAAAGACACCCATTTTTTATTTGATCATTAGGAAGATTTATGAAAACAGTTTCTAAAAAGGTATCACTCAAAGGCATTGAAATTCTAGTTTGATCAAAATTTTGGGGGGATATGTGACATGTCAACCCCCCTTTTTGCAATATTTTATGGTAAATAAATGCAGAATGTTGCCATGGATACACATAAAAGGAATTAATTTTCACTCTTTTAACTTTTGAAAATCAAATCTATGGAATATACTGATTACATACATATGCACATGTACAACACAAACAGTTAGGTTAATGTATTAGAAATCCAGGAATAGGAGATGATAAAACATTTTGTGGCTCATTTTTAATTTTATTTTCTAACTGTGGAGTGCTACCTTATGGCACATCAGAAAGCACAGAAATGCACTTTTTTAGATAAAATTTACCACAAATCTTTAGTCTTTTATGTTCTTGATTTAGTTCTGAAGGTAAAAAATCTGCTAGGAATGCAATTTATGTTTATTTTATTGTTTACTGTCCTTAGCAACCAAATATACACATTTTGACACTTAGACATGTTGCGGTCTTAAATTTGTACTCAATTAGCTTCACCATTGTAACCAAAGAATGCGCTTTATATGATATCCTCAGAATGTATCGCTTTATATTTTTGAATGCGAATAAGTCAAATAAACATTTTTAGCAGGATTTTATATTATAATTTGGCATTAATTAAATTTAATGATGCCAGTACTGCTAGAAATTTATACCCTGCTTGAGAGCTTCTAAACCAAGGTTAGGTATGCTATTTACAGCAAAATTGACCTATAAGTGCTTTCAAATACCTAAAAATTGTACAATTTGTCCTCTTTGAAGGTAATTTTATGATTTTAAATAAGATAATGGGAAAAGTTTTAGAAATTTACCCCAAAAATGAGACAGAATTGAAGTTTTTCACTATGATCCAGCATTTATTTTTAAATCACTTTTTGTCGCGTTTCAACATCAACTGCTAACCTTCATAAAATCTTTATTACTGAACCAATTTTAAAAACTAAGGTACCATTTTCATCGTAACAGCCAGTAGAACACAGAAAATATAATAAAAATTGAGGCAGGAGGGGAAAAATTTCACCTTAAGGTAGCACTCCACAGTTAGGTGTGTAGTTTCGCATTTTGGCCCCTGTGGATTTTTCAAATATAAGAGCTAGTGTGCAATAAAATTCATTTTTGGATAGCTGAGTATTAAAATAGCCTTTGTATTGGGTTTATATGAACATCAAGATTATGTAATGTATGTAATATAGGCTGTTTTCTGTATGACAGTCCGTATTTGCATGTCCCTACCATACATTGGTCCGGCAATTATTGCAATGTTTTTTTCCAACTTTTTATCGCACGAACTTTGTGATTGGATTTTACGAAAAAATGAGGCGAAAGACACCCATTTTTTATTTGATCATTAGGAAGATTTATGAAAACAGTTTCTAAAAAGGTATCACTCAAAGGCATTGAAATTCTAGTTTGATCAAAATTTTGGGGGGATATGTGACATGTCAACCCCCCTTTTTGCAATATTTTATGGTAAATAAATGCAGAATGTTGCCATGGATACACATAAAAGGAATTAATTTTCACTCTTTTAACTTTTGAAAATCAAATCTATGGAATATACTGATTACATACATATGCACATGTACAACACAAACAGTTAGGTTAATGTATTAGAAATCCAGGAATAGGAGATGATAAAACATTTTGTGGCTCATTTTTAATTTTATTTTCTAACTGTGGAGTGCTACCTTATGGCACATCAGAAAGCACAGAAATGCACTTTTTTAGATAAAATTTACCACAAATCTTTAGTCTTTTATGTTCTTGATTTAGTTCTGAAGGTAAAAAATCTGCTAGGAATGCAATTTATGTTTATTTTATTGTTTACTGTCCTTAGCAACCAAATATACACATTTTGACACTTAGACATGTTGCGGTCTTAAATTTGTACTCAATTAGCTTCACCATTGTAACCAAAGAATGCGCTTTATATGATATCCTCAGAATGTATCGCTTTATATTTTTGAATGCGAATAAGTCAAATAAACATTTTTAGCAGGATTTTATATTATAATTTGGCATTAATTAAATTTAATGATGCCAGTACTGCTAGAAATTTATACCCTGCTTGAGAGCTTCTAAACCAAGGTTAGGTATGCTATTTACAGCAAAATTGACCTATAAGTGCTTTCAAATACCTAAAAATTGTACAATTTGTCCTCTTTGAAGGTAATTTTATGATTTTAAATAAGATAATGGGAAAAGTTTTAGAAATTTACCCCAAAAATGAGACAGAATTGAAGTTTTTCACTATGATCCAGCATTTATTTTTAAATCACTTTTTGTCGCGTTTCAACATCAACTGCTAACCTTCATAAAATCTTTATTACTGAACCAATTTTAAAAACTAAGGTACCATTTTCATCGTAACAGCCAGTAGAACACAGAAAATATAATAAAAATTGAGGCAGGAGGGGAAAAATTTCACCTTAAGGTAGCACTCCACAGTTAGGTGTGTAGTTTCGCATTTTGGCCCCTGTGGATTTTTCAAATATAAGAGCTAGTGTGCAATAAAATTCATTTTTGGATAGCTGAGTATTAAAATAGCCTTTGTATTGGGTTTATATGAACATCAAGATTATGTAATGTATGTAATATAGGCTGTTTTCTGTATGACAGTCCGTATTTGCATGTCCCTACCATACATTGGTCCGGCAATTATTGCAATGTTTTTTTCCAACTTTTTATCGCACGAACTTTGTGATTGGATTTTACGAAAAAATGAGGCGAAAGACACCCATTTTTTATTTGATCATTAGGAAGATTTATGAAAACAGTTTCTAAAAAGGTATCACTCAAAGGCATTGAAATTCTAGTTTGATCAAAATTTTGGGGGGATATGTGACATGTCAACCCCCCTTTTTGCAATATTTTATGGTAAATAAATGCAGAATGTTGCCATGGATACACATAAAAGGAATTAATTTTCACTCTTTTAACTTTTGAAAATCAAATCTATGGAATATACTGATTACATACATATGCACATGTACAACACAAACAGTTAGGTTAATGTATTAGAAATCCAGGAATAGGAGATGATAAAACATTTTGTGGCTCATTTTTAATTTTATTTTCTAACTGTGGAGTGCTACCTTATGGCACATCAGAAAGCACAGAAATGCACTTTTTTAGATAAAATTTACCACAAATCTTTAGTCTTTTATGTTCTTGATTTAGTTCTGAAGGTAAAAAATCTGCTAGGAATGCAATTTATGTTTATTTTATTGTTTACTGTCCTTAGCAACCAAATATACACATTTTGACACTTAGACATGTTGCGGTCTTAAATTTGTACTCAATTAGCTTCACCATTGTAACCAAAGAATGCGCTTTATATGATATCCTCAGAATGTATCGCTTTATATTTTTGAATGCGAATAAGTCAAATAAACATTTTTAGCAGGATTTTATATTATAATTTGGCATTAATTAAATTTAATGATGCCAGTACTGCTAGAAATTTATACCCTGCTTGAGAGCTTCTAAACCAAGGTTAGGTATGCTATTTACAGCAAAATTGACCTATAAGTGCTTTCAAATACCTAAAAATTGTACAATTTGTCCTCTTTGAAGGTAATTTTATGATTTTAAATAAGATAATGGGAAAAGTTTTAGAAATTTACCCCAAAAATGAGACAGAATTGAAGTTTTTCACTATGATCCAGCATTTATTTTTAAATCACTTTTTGTCGCGTTTCAACATCAACTGCTAACCTTCATAAAATCTTTATTACTGAACCAATTTTAAAAACTAAGGTACCATTTTCATCGTAACAGCCAGTAGAACACAGAAAATATAATAAAAATTGAGGCAGGAGGGGAAAAATTTCACCTTAAGGTAGCACTCCACAGTTAGGTGTGTAGTTTCGCATTTTGGCCCCTGTGGATTTTTCAAATATAAGAGCTAGTGTGCAATAAAATTCATTTTTGGATAGCTGAGTATTAAAATAGCCTTTGTATTGGGTTTATATGAACATCAAGATTATGTAATGTATGTAATATAGGCTGTTTTCTGTATGACAGTCCGTATTTGCATGTCCCTACCATACATTGGTCCGGCAATTATTGCAATGTTTTTTTCCAACTTTTTATCGCACGAACTTTGTGATTGGATTTTACGAAAAAATGAGGCGAAAGACACCCATTTTTTATTTGATCATTAGGAAGATTTATGAAAACAGTTTCTAAAAAGGTATCACTCAAAGGCATTGAAATTCTAGTTTGATCAAAATTTTGGGGGGATATGTGACATGTCAACCCCCCTTTTTGCAATATTTTATGGTAAATAAATGCAGAATGTTGCCATGGATACACATAAAAGGAATTAATTTTCACTCTTTTAACTTTTGAAAATCAAATCTATGGAATATACTGATTACATACATATGCACATGTACAACACAAACAGTTAGGTTAATGTATTAGAAATCCAGGAATAGGAGATGATAAAACATTTTGTGGCTCATTTTTAATTTTATTTTCTAACTGTGGAGTGCTACCTTATGGCACATCAGAAAGCACAGAAATGCACTTTTTTAGATAAAATTTACCACAAATCTTTAGTCTTTTATGTTCTTGATTTAGTTCTGAAGGTAAAAAATCTGCTAGGAATGCAATTTATGTTTATTTTATTGTTTACTGTCCTTAGCAACCAAATATACACATTTTGACACTTAGACATGTTGCGGTCTTAAATTTGTACTCAATTAGCTTCACCATTGTAACCAAAGAATGCGCTTTATATGATATCCTCAGAATGTATCGCTTTATATTTTTGAATGCGAATAAGTCAAATAAACATTTTTAGCAGGATTTTATATTATAATTTGGCATTAATTAAATTTAATGATGCCAGTACTGCTAGAAATTTATACCCTGCTTGAGAGCTTCTAAACCAAGGTTAGGTATGCTATTTACAGCAAAATTGACCTATAAGTGCTTTCAAATACCTAAAAATTGTACAATTTGTCCTCTTTGAAGGTAATTTTATGATTTTAAATAAGATAATGGGAAAAGTTTTAGAAATTTACCCCAAAAATGAGACAGAATTGAAGTTTTTCACTATGATCCAGCATTTATTTTTAAATCACTTTTTGTCGCGTTTCAACATCAACTGCTAACCTTCATAAAATCTTTATTACTGAACCAATTTTAAAAACTAAGGTACCATTTTCATCGTAACAGCCAGTAGAACACAGAAAATATAATAAAAATTGAGGCAGGAGGGGAAAAATTTCACCTTAAGGTAGCACTCCACAGTTAGGTGTGTAGTTTCGCATTTTGGCCCCTGTGGATTTTTCAAATATAAGAGCTAGTGTGCAATAAAATTCATTTTTGGATAGCTGAGTATTAAAATAGCCTTTGTATTGGGTTTATATGAACATCAAGATTATGTAATGTATGTAATATAGGCTGTTTTCTGTATGACAGTCCGTATTTGCATGTCCCTACCATACATTGGTCCGGCAATTATTGCAATGTTTTTTTCCAACTTTTTATCGCACGAACTTTGTGATTGGATTTTACGAAAAAATGAGGCGAAAGACACCCATTTTTTATTTGATCATTAGGAAGATTTATGAAAACAGTTTCTAAAAAGGTATCACTCAAAGGCATTGAAATTCTAGTTTGATCAAAATTTTGGGGGGATATGTGACATGTCAACCCCCCTTTTTGCAATATTTTATGGTAAATAAATGCAGAATGTTGCCATGGATACACATAAAAGGAATTAATTTTCACTCTTTTAACTTTTGAAAATCAAATCTATGGAATATACTGATTACATACATATGCACATGTACAACACAAACAGTTAGGTTAATGTATTAGAAATCCAGGAATAGGAGATGATAAAACATTTTGTGGCTCATTTTTAATTTTATTTTCTAACTGTGGAGTGCTACCTTATGGCACATCAGAAAGCACAGAAATGCACTTTTTTAGATAAAATTTACCACAAATCTTTAGTCTTTTATGTTCTTGATTTAGTTCTGAAGGTAAAAAATCTGCTAGGAATGCAATTTATGTTTATTTTATTGTTTACTGTCCTTAGCAACCAAATATACACATTTTGACACTTAGACATGTTGCGGTCTTAAATTTGTACTCAATTAGCTTCACCATTGTAACCAAAGAATGCGCTTTATATGATATCCTCAGAATGTATCGCTTTATATTTTTGAATGCGAATAAGTCAAATAAACATTTTTAGCAGGATTTTATATTATAATTTGGCATTAATTAAATTTAATGATGCCAGTACTGCTAGAAATTTATACCCTGCTTGAGAGCTTCTAAACCAAGGTTAGGTATGCTATTTACAGCAAAATTGACCTATAAGTGCTTTCAAATACCTAAAAATTGTACAATTTGTCCTCTTTGAAGGTAATTTTATGATTTTAAATAAGATAATGGGAAAAGTTTTAGAAATTTACCCCAAAAATGAGACAGAATTGAAGTTTTTCACTATGATCCAGCATTTATTTTTAAATCACTTTTTGTCGCGTTTCAACATCAACTGCTAACCTTCATAAAATCTTTATTACTGAACCAATTTTAAAAACTAAGGTACCATTTTCATCGTAACAGCCAGTAGAACACAGAAAATATAATAAAAATTGAGGCAGGAGGGGAAAAATTTCACCTTAAGGTAGCACTCCACAGTTAGGTGTGTAGTTTCGCATTTTGGCCCCTGTGGATTTTTCAAATATAAGAGCTAGTGTGCAATAAAATTCATTTTTGGATAGCTGAGTATTAAAATAGCCTTTGTATTGGGTTTATATGAACATCAAGATTATGTAATGTATGTAATATAGGCTGTTTTCTGTATGACAGTCCGTATTTGCATGTCCCTACCATACATTGGTCCGGCAATTATTGCAATGTTTTTTTCCAACTTTTTATCGCACGAACTTTGTGATTGGATTTTACGAAAAAATGAGGCGAAAGACACCCATTTTTTATTTGATCATTAGGAAGATTTATGAAAACAGTTTCTAAAAAGGTATCACTCAAAGGCATTGAAATTCTAGTTTGATCAAAATTTTGGGGGGATATGTGACATGTCAACCCCCCTTTTTGCAATATTTTATGGTAAATAAATGCAGAATGTTGCCATGGATACACATAAAAGGAATTAATTTTCACTCTTTTAACTTTTGAAAATCAAATCTATGGAATATACTGATTACATACATATGCACATGTACAACACAAACAGTTAGGTTAATGTATTAGAAATCCAGGAATAGGAGATGATAAAACATTTTGTGGCTCATTTTTAATTTTATTTTCTAACTGTGGAGTGCTACCTTATGGCACATCAGAAAGCACAGAAATGCACTTTTTTAGATAAAATTTACCACAAATCTTTAGTCTTTTATGTTCTTGATTTAGTTCTGAAGGTAAAAAATCTGCTAGGAATGCAATTTATGTTTATTTTATTGTTTACTGTCCTTAGCAACCAAATATACACATTTTGACACTTAGACATGTTGCGGTCTTAAATTTGTACTCAATTAGCTTCACCATTGTAACCAAAGAATGCGCTTTATATGATATCCTCAGAATGTATCGCTTTATATTTTTGAATGCGAATAAGTCAAATAAACATTTTTAGCAGGATTTTATATTATAATTTGGCATTAATTAAATTTAATGATGCCAGTACTGCTAGAAATTTATACCCTGCTTGAGAGCTTCTAAACCAAGGTTAGGTATGCTATTTACAGCAAAATTGACCTATAAGTGCTTTCAAATACCTAAAAATTGTACAATTTGTCCTCTTTGAAGGTAATTTTATGATTTTAAATAAGATAATGGGAAAAGTTTTAGAAATTTACCCCAAAAATGAGACAGAATTGAAGTTTTTCACTATGATCCAGCATTTATTTTTAAATCACTTTTTGTCGCGTTTCAACATCAACTGCTAACCTTCATAAAATCTTTATTACTGAACCAATTTTAAAAACTAAGGTACCATTTTCATCGTAACAGCCAGTAGAACACAGAAAATATAATAAAAATTGAGGCAGGAGGGGAAAAATTTCACCTTAAGGTAGCACTCCACAGTTAGGTGTGTAGTTTCGCATTTTGGCCCCTGTGGATTTTTCAAATATAAGAGCTAGTGTGCAATAAAATTCATTTTTGGATAGCTGAGTATTAAAATAGCCTTTGTATTGGGTTTATATGAACATCAAGATTATGTAATGTATGTAATATAGGCTGTTTTCTGTATGACAGTCCGTATTTGCATGTCCCTACCATACATTGGTCCGGCAATTATTGCAATGTTTTTTTCCAACTTTTTATCGCACGAACTTTGTGATTGGATTTTACGAAAAAATGAGGCGAAAGACACCCATTTTTTATTTGATCATTAGGAAGATTTATGAAAACAGTTTCTAAAAAGGTATCACTCAAAGGCATTGAAATTCTAGTTTGATCAAAATTTTGGGGGGATATGTGACATGTCAACCCCCCTTTTTGCAATATTTTATGGTAAATAAATGCAGAATGTTGCCATGGATACACATAAAAGGAATTAATTTTCACTCTTTTAACTTTTGAAAATCAAATCTATGGAATATACTGATTACATACATATGCACATGTACAACACAAACAGTTAGGTTAATGTATTAGAAATCCAGGAATAGGAGATGATAAAACATTTTGTGGCTCATTTTTAATTTTATTTTCTAACTGTGGAGTGCTACCTTATGGCACATCAGAAAGCACAGAAATGCACTTTTTTAGATAAAATTTACCACAAATCTTTAGTCTTTTATGTTCTTGATTTAGTTCTGAAGGTAAAAAATCTGCTAGGAATGCAATTTATGTTTATTTTATTGTTTACTGTCCTTAGCAACCAAATATACACATTTTGACACTTAGACATGTTGCGGTCTTAAATTTGTACTCAATTAGCTTCACCATTGTAACCAAAGAATGCGCTTTATATGATATCCTCAGAATGTATCGCTTTATATTTTTGAATGCGAATAAGTCAAATAAACATTTTTAGCAGGATTTTATATTATAATTTGGCATTAATTAAATTTAATGATGCCAGTACTGCTAGAAATTTATACCCTGCTTGAGAGCTTCTAAACCAAGGTTAGGTATGCTATTTACAGCAAAATTGACCTATAAGTGCTTTCAAATACCTAAAAATTGTACAATTTGTCCTCTTTGAAGGTAATTTTATGATTTTAAATAAGATAATGGGAAAAGTTTTAGAAATTTACCCCAAAAATGAGACAGAATTGAAGTTTTTCACTATGATCCAGCATTTATTTTTAAATCACTTTTTGTCGCGTTTCAACATCAACTGCTAACCTTCATAAAATCTTTATTACTGAACCAATTTTAAAAACTAAGGTACCATTTTCATCGTAACAGCCAGTAGAACACAGAAAATATAATAAAAATTGAGGCAGGAGGGGAAAAATTTCACCTTAAGGTAGCACTCCACAGTTAGGTGTGTAGTTTCGCATTTTGGCCCCTGTGGATTTTTCAAATATAAGAGCTAGTGTGCAATAAAATTCATTTTTGGATAGCTGAGTATTAAAATAGCCTTTGTATTGGGTTTATATGAACATCAAGATTATGTAATGTATGTAATATAGGCTGTTTTCTGTATGACAGTCCGTATTTGCATGTCCCTACCATACATTGGTCCGGCAATTATTGCAATGTTTTTTTCCAACTTTTTATCGCACGAACTTTGTGATTGGATTTTACGAAAAAATGAGGCGAAAGACACCCATTTTTTATTTGATCATTAGGAAGATTTATGAAAACAGTTTCTAAAAAGGTATCACTCAAAGGCATTGAAATTCTAGTTTGATCAAAATTTTGGGGGGATATGTGACATGTCAACCCCCCTTTTTGCAATATTTTATGGTAAATAAATGCAGAATGTTGCCATGGATACACATAAAAGGAATTAATTTTCACTCTTTTAACTTTTGAAAATCAAATCTATGGAATATACTGATTACATACATATGCACATGTACAACACAAACAGTTAGGTTAATGTATTAGAAATCCAGGAATAGGAGATGATAAAACATTTTGTGGCTCATTTTTAATTTTATTTTCTAACTGTGGAGTGCTACCTTATGGCACATCAGAAAGCACAGAAATGCACTTTTTTAGATAAAATTTACCACAAATCTTTAGTCTTTTATGTTCTTGATTTAGTTCTGAAGGTAAAAAATCTGCTAGGAATGCAATTTATGTTTATTTTATTGTTTACTGTCCTTAGCAACCAAATATACACATTTTGACACTTAGACATGTTGCGGTCTTAAATTTGTACTCAATTAGCTTCACCATTGTAACCAAAGAATGCGCTTTATATGATATCCTCAGAATGTATCGCTTTATATTTTTGAATGCGAATAAGTCAAATAAACATTTTTAGCAGGATTTTATATTATAATTTGGCATTAATTAAATTTAATGATGCCAGTACTGCTAGAAATTTATACCCTGCTTGAGAGCTTCTAAACCAAGGTTAGGTATGCTATTTACAGCAAAATTGACCTATAAGTGCTTTCAAATACCTAAAAATTGTACAATTTGTCCTCTTTGAAGGTAATTTTATGATTTTAAATAAGATAATGGGAAAAGTTTTAGAAATTTACCCCAAAAATGAGACAGAATTGAAGTTTTTCACTATGATCCAGCATTTATTTTTAAATCACTTTTTGTCGCGTTTCAACATCAACTGCTAACCTTCATAAAATCTTTATTACTGAACCAATTTTAAAAACTAAGGTACCATTTTCATCGTAACAGCCAGTAGAACACAGAAAATATAATAAAAATTGAGGCAGGAGGGGAAAAATTTCACCTTAAGGTAGCACTCCACAGTTAGGTGTGTAGTTTCGCATTTTGGCCCCTGTGGATTTTTCAAATATAAGAGCTAGTGTGCAATAAAATTCATTTTTGGATAGCTGAGTATTAAAATAGCCTTTGTATTGGGTTTATATGAACATCAAGATTATGTAATGTATGTAATATAGGCTGTTTTCTGTATGACAGTCCGTATTTGCATGTCCCTACCATACATTGGTCCGGCAATTATTGCAATGTTTTTTTCCAACTTTTTATCGCACGAACTTTGTGATTGGATTTTACGAAAAAATGAGGCGAAAGACACCCATTTTTTATTTGATCATTAGGAAGATTTATGAAAACAGTTTCTAAAAAGGTATCACTCAAAGGCATTGAAATTCTAGTTTGATCAAAATTTTGGGGGGATATGTGACATGTCAACCCCCCTTTTTGCAATATTTTATGGTAAATAAATGCAGAATGTTGCCATGGATACACATAAAAGGAATTAATTTTCACTCTTTTAACTTTTGAAAATCAAATCTATGGAATATACTGATTACATACATATGCACATGTACAACACAAACAGTTAGGTTAATGTATTAGAAATCCAGGAATAGGAGATGATAAAACATTTTGTGGCTCATTTTTAATTTTATTTTCTAACTGTGGAGTGCTACCTTATGGCACATCAGAAAGCACAGAAATGCACTTTTTTAGATAAAATTTACCACAAATCTTTAGTCTTTTATGTTCTTGATTTAGTTCTGAAGGTAAAAAATCTGCTAGGAATGCAATTTATGTTTATTTTATTGTTTACTGTCCTTAGCAACCAAATATACACATTTTGACACTTAGACATGTTGCGGTCTTAAATTTGTACTCAATTAGCTTCACCATTGTAACCAAAGAATGCGCTTTATATGATATCCTCAGAATGTATCGCTTTATATTTTTGAATGCGAATAAGTCAAATAAACATTTTTAGCAGGATTTTATATTATAATTTGGCATTAATTAAATTTAATGATGCCAGTACTGCTAGAAATTTATACCCTGCTTGAGAGCTTCTAAACCAAGGTTAGGTATGCTATTTACAGCAAAATTGACCTATAAGTGCTTTCAAATACCTAAAAATTGTACAATTTGTCCTCTTTGAAGGTAATTTTATGATTTTAAATAAGATAATGGGAAAAGTTTTAGAAATTTACCCCAAAAATGAGACAGAATTGAAGTTTTTCACTATGATCCAGCATTTATTTTTAAATCACTTTTTGTCGCGTTTCAACATCAACTGCTAACCTTCATAAAATCTTTATTACTGAACCAATTTTAAAACTAAGGTACCATTTTCATCGTAACAGCCAGTAGAACACAGAAAATATAATAAAAATTGAGGCAGGAGGGGAAAAATTTCACCTTAAGGTAGCACTCCACAGTTAGGTGTGTAGTTTCGCATTTTGGCCCCTGTGGATTTTTCAAATATAAGAGCTAGTGTGCAATAAAATTCATTTTTGGATAGCTGAGTATTAAAATAGCCTTTGTATTGGGTTTATATGAACATCAAGATTATGTAATGTATGTAATATAGGCTGTTTTCTGTATGACAGTCCGTATTTGCATGTCCCTACCATACATTGGTCCGGCAATTATTGCAATGTTTTTTTCCAACTTTTTATCGCACGAACTTTGTGATTGGATTTTACGAAAAAATGAGGCGAAAGACACCCATTTTTTATTTGATCATTAGGAAGATTTATGAAAACAGTTTCTAAAAAGGTATCACTCAAAGGCATTGAAATTCTAGTTTGATCAAAATTTTGGGGGGATATGTGACATGTCAACCCCCCTTTTTGCAATATTTTATGGTAAATAAATGCAGAATGTTGCCATGGATACACATAAAAGGAATTAATTTTCACTCTTTTAACTTTTGAAAATCAAATCTATGGAATATACTGATTACATACATATGCACATGTACAACACAAACAGTTAGGTTAATGTATTAGAAATCCAGGAATAGGAGATGATAAAACATTTTGTGGCTCATTTTAATTTTATTTTCTAACTGTGGAGTGCTACCTTATGGCACATCAGAAAGCACAGAAATGCACTTTTTAGATAAAATTTACCACAAATCTTTAGTCTTTTATGTTCTTGATTTAGTTCTGAAGGTAAAAAATCTGCTAGGAATGCAATTTATGTTTATTTTATTGTTTACTGTCCTTAGCAACCAAATATACACATTTTGACACTTAGACATGTTGCGGTCTTAAATTTGTACTCAATTAGCTTCACCATTGTAACCAAAGAATGCGCTTTATATGATATCCTCAGAATGTATCGCTTTATATTTTTGAATGCGAATAAGTCAAATAAACATTTTTAGCAGGATTTTATATTATAATTTGGCATTAATTAAATTTAATGATGCCAGTACTGCTAGAAATTTATACCCTGCTTGAGAGCTTCTAAACCAAGGTTAGGTATGCTATTTACAGCAAAATTGACCTATAAGTGCTTTCAAATACCTAAAAATTGTACAATTTGTCCTCTTTGAAGGTAATTTTATGATTTTAAATAAGATAATGGGAAAAGTTTTAGAAATTTACCCCAAAAATGAGACAGAATTGAAGTTTTTCACTATGATCCAGCATTTATTTTTAAATCACTTTTTGTCGCGTTTCAACATCAACTGCTAACCTTCATAAAATCTTTATTACTGAACCAATTTTAAAAACTAAGGTACCATTTTCATCGTAACAGCCAGTAGAACACAGAAAATATAATAAAAATTGAGGCAGGAGGGGAAAAATTTCACCTTAAGGTAGCACTCCACAGTTAGGTGTGTAGTTTCGCATTTTGGCCCCTGTGGATTTTTCAAATATAAGAGCTAGTGTGCAATAAAATTCATTTTTGGATAGCTGAGTATTAAATAGCCTTTGTATTGGTTTATATGAAACATCAAGATTATGTAATGTATGTAATATAGGCTGTTTTCTGTATGACAGTCCGTATTTGCATGTCCCTACCATACATTGGTCCGGCAATTATTGCAATGTTTTTTTCCAACTTTTTATCGCACGAACTTTGTGATTGGATTTTACGAAAAAATGAGGCGAAAGACACCCATTTTTTATTTGATCATTAGGAAGATTTATGAAAACAGTTTCTAAAAAGGTATCACTCAAAGGCATTGAAATTCTAGTTTGATCAAAATTTTGGGGGATATGTGACATGTCAACCCCCCTTTTTGCAATATTTTATGGTAAATAAATGCAGAATGTTGCCATGGATACACATAAAAGGAATTAATTTTCACTCTTTTAACTTTTGAAAATCAAATCTATGGAATATACTGATTACATACATATGCACATGTACAACACAAACAGTTAGGTTAATGTATTAGAAATCCAGGAATAGGAGATGATAAAACATTTTGTGGGCTCATTTTAATTTTATTTTCTAACTGTGGAGTGCTACCTTATGGCACATCAGAAAGCACAGAAATGCACTTTTTTAGATAAAATTTACCACAAATCTTTAGTCTTTTATGTTCTTGATTTAGTTCTGAAGGTAAAAAATCTGCTAGGAATGCAATTTATGTTTATTTTATTGTTTACTGTCCTTAGCAACCAAATATACACATTTTGACACTTAGACATGTTGCGGTCTTAAATTTGTACTCAATTAGCTTCACCATTGTAACCAAAGAATGCGCTTTATATGATATCCTCAGAATGTATCGCTTTATATTTTTGAATGCGAATAAGTCAAATAAACATTTTTAGCAGGATTTTATATTATAATTTGGCATTAATTAAATTTAATGATGCCAGTACTGCTAGAAATTTATACCCTGCTTGAGAGCTTCTAAACCAAGGTTAGGTATGCTATTTACAGCAAAATTGACCTATAAGTGCTTTCAAATACCTAAAAATTGTACAATTTGTCCTCTTTGAAGGTAATTTTATGATTTTAAATTAAGATAATGGGAAAAGTTTTAGAAATTTACCCCAAAAATGAGACAGAATTGAAGTTTTTCACTATGATCCAGCTTTTATTTTTAAATCACTTTTTGTCGCGTTTCAACATCAACTGCTAACCTTCATAAAATCTTTATTACTGAACCAATTTTAAAAACTAAGGTACCATTTTCATCGTAACAGCCAGTAGAACACAGAAAATATAATAAAAATTGAGGCAGGAGGGGAAAAATTTCACCTTAAGGTAGCACTCCACAGTTAGGTGTGTAGTTTCGCATTTTGGCCCCTGTGGATTTTTCAAATATAAGAGCTAGTGTGCAATAAAATTCATTTTTGGATAGCTGAGTATTAAAATAGCCTTTGTATTGGGTTTATATGAACATCAAGATTATGTAATGTATGTAATATAGGCTGTTTTCTGTATGACAGTCCGTATTTGCATGTCCCTACCATACATTGGTCCGGCAATTATTGCAATGTTTTTTTCCAACTTTTTATCGCACGAACTTTGTGATTGGATTTTACGAAAAAATGAGGCGAAAGGACACCCATTTTTTATTTGATCATTAGGAAGATTTATGAAAACAGTTTCTAAAAAGGTATCACTCAAAGGCATTGAAATTCTAGTTTGATCAAAATTTTTGGGGGGATATGTGACATGTCAACCCCCCTTTTTGCAATATTTTATGGTAAATAAATGCAGAATGTTGCCATGGATACACATAAAAGGAATTAATTTTCACTCTTTTAACTTTTGAAAATCAAATCTATGGAATATACTGATTACATACATATGCACATGTACAACACAAACAGTTGAGGTTAATGTATTAGAAATCCAGGAATAGGAGATGATAAAACATTTTGTGGCTCATTTTTAATTTTATTTTCTAACTGTGGAGTGCTACCTTATGGCACATCAGAAAGCACAGAAATGCACTTTTTTTAGATAAAATTTACACAAATCTTTAGTCTTTTATGTTCTTGATTTAGTTCTGAAGGTAAAAAATCTGCTAGGAATGCAATTTATGTTTATTTTATTGTTTACTGTCCTTAGCAACCAAATATACACATTTTGACACTTAGACATGTTGCGGTCTTAAATTTGTACTCAATTAGCTTCACCATTGTAACCAAAGAATGCGCTTTATATGATATCCTCAGAATGTATCGCTTTATATTTTTGAATGCGAATAAGTCAAATAAACATTTTTAGCAGGATTTTATATTATAATTTGGCATTAATTAAATTTAATGATGCCAGTACTGCTAGAAATTTATACCCTGCTTGAGAGCTTCTAAACCAAGGTTAGGTATGCTATTTACAGCAAAATTGACCTATAAGTGCTTTCAAATACCTAAAAATTGTACAATTTGTCCTCTTTGAAGGTAATTTTATGATTTTAAATAAGATAATGGGAAAAGTTTTAGAAATTTACCCCAAAATGAGACAGAATTGAAGTTTTTTCACTATGATCCAGCATTTATTTTTAAATCACTTTTTGTCGCGTTTCAACATCAACTGCTAACCTTCATAAAATCTTTATTACTGAACCAATTTTAAAACTAAGGTACCATTTTCATCGTAACAGCAGTAGAACACAGAATAATATAATAAAAATTGAGGCAGGAGGGGGAAAATATTTCACCTTAAGGTAGCACTCCACAGTTAGGTGTTGTAGTTTCGCATTTTGGCCCCTGTGGATTTTTCAAATATAAGAGCTAGTGTGCAATAAAATTCATTTTTGGATAGCTGAGTATTAAAATAGCCTTTTGTATTGGGTTTATATGAACATCAAGATTATGTAATGTATGTAATATAGGCTGTTTTCTGTATGACAGTCCGTATTTGCATGTCCCTACCATACATTGGTCCGGCAATTATTGCAATGTTTTTTTCCAACTTTTTATCGCACGAACTTTGTGATTGGATTTTACGAAAAAATGAGGCGAAAGACACCCATTTTTTATTTGATCATTAGGAAGATTTATGAAAAACAGTTTCTAAAAAGGTATCACTCAAAGGCATTGAAATTCTAGTTTGATCAAAATTTTGGGGGGATATGTGACATGTCAACCCCCCTTTTTGCAATATTTTATGGTAAATAAATGCAGAATGTTGCCATGGATACACATAAAAGGAATTAATTTTCACTCTTTTAACTTTTGAAAATCAAATCTATGGAATATACTGATTACATACATATGCACATGTACAACACAAACAGTTAGGTTAATGTATTAGAAATCCAGGAATAGGAGATGATAAAACATTTTGTGGCTCATTTTTAATTTTATTTTCTAACTGTGGAGTGCTACCTTATGGCACATCAGAAAGCACAGAAATGCACTTTTTTAGATAAAATTTACCACAAATCTTTAGTCTTTTATGTTCTTGATTTAGTTCTGAAGGTAAAAAATCTGCTAGGAATGCAATTTATGTTTATTTTATTGTTTACTGTCCTTAGCAACCAAATATACACATTTGACACTTAGACATGTTGCGGTCTTAAATTTGTACTCAATTAGCTTCACCATTGTAACCAAAGAATGCGCTTTATATGATATCCTCAGAATGTATCGCTTTATATTTTTGAATGCGAATAAGTCAAAATAAACATTTTTAGCAGGATTTTATATTATAATTTGGCATTAATTAAATTTAATGATGCCAGTACTGCTAGAAATTTATACCCTGCTTGAGAGCTTCTAAACCAAGGTTAGGTATGCTATTTACAGCAAAATTGACCTATAAGTGCTTTCAAATACCTAAAAATTGTACAATTTGTCCTCTTTGAAGGTAATTTTATGATTTTAAATAAGATAATGGGAAAAGTTTTAGAAATTTACCCCAAAAATGAGGACAGAATTGAAGTTTTCACTATGATCCAGCATTTATTTTTAATCACTTTTTGTCGCGTTTCAACATCAACTGCTAACCTTCATAAAATCTTTATTACTGAACCAATTTTAAAAACTAAGGTACCATTTTCATCGTAACAGCCAGTAGAACACAGAAAATATAATAAAAATTGAGGCAGGAGGGGAAAAATTTCACCTTAAGG